>NC_082683.1:92982898-93061305 GCF_949987515.2 Delphinus delphis | reverse complement strand
TTCCTCTCTATTGGTGTAGAATAGAGACGGATTTCCTCTATTCCTTTTGAGAATACCAAAACTGAATCTCGAATAAACTGAAATCAGATTATAAAGATGTTCAAGAAACAACAGCAAGTCAAAGTTCTCACAAACCAATCTCCACCAAGCTTGACATTATGTTCAGAACATATCCCATAATGTAGGCAGTCATATTTCAATTTTGGTAATGACATAATTCCTTGAAAAAATACTACTATTCCCTAAGCAGCATCCATGCCCTCAGTATTGCAGGCACAGTAATAAAAAAGATTGGTATAGTTTGACTCAGCTGGAATATTCAGAAACAGTTTTGAAAAGTTACTTTTTTTCACTCAGATATTTATTCAGACCCCTACTAAGTCCATCTGCACAGTTCCCTCTGCCATCCCACAGTGTGTAAAATGGGGACAATGATATATATATCTTTCAGTTGTATTAGGAGAGTTACATGAGATAACTTATATCTGGTTTCTGGCCCTTAGCTTGGAACAAGTGAAGTGTTCGATACATACATATTTCTTCCTCTTCCTCATTCTCTTCCTCTTTTCCATTCCTGTCCTCTTTGCCTTCTACCTTACTCACTGGATTATTGCCATAATGTCCTCGATGGTTTCTTACTCTCTATCTCTTTTGCAATCCGTCTTCCACTGGGCTGTCTGGGCACAAATTGAGCTAATTACAAGGCCACTGGAAAGTTCAGGCTGCTAATCCCAAGAAGTGTTTATTAATAATAAAATCTAGAGTGAGATTTTATTTATACTTTGAATGTTGGAAGAAAGATAGAAGACTCTTGTGAAATTATAGGCCAAGCCATTTTCATGACATTTTAAAACATGCATTGTGGTCCAGTCTTAATCTATGTCCAAAGTTTTCTTCTTAAGGACACAATCTAAGAACGTTTGCCTACATGTTAGACAAGAATTAGTGTCACATTTTCCCTCTCTTTGCTGAGGTAGGAGAAGTGTAAGTCATTCCCAGTTGAATGATTACTTAAGACCACTTTATTTAAATTTATTTTAAAAATAAAAAAGATTTATTTATATTACCGTGTACAATATAGAGATCTCAGAAACAAATTCCTAAATGATTGTAAAATATTGTAATCCTATACAATTTCTTGTGACTGTTATTCATGCAGCAAAAACACCTTCAAGTAGGGCACTGACCAAAATTGATGGGATTATCTTCTGTCCTGCTGCTTGCAGAGCTCCCTCTCCCAAAAGATGCCTTTGTTACCATGGGCAACACAGCTGCCTGTGGCACACTGATTCTAAAGCACTGGATTGACTCTCATGCCCTGAGGTAAGCAGTTGCCTGCTGCACTGCTAAATACTGAAAACAAAACTCTCTTGGTAAAAGACCTGACCAGCATGAATTGAGGGGTAAATACAGGCTGCCCCAAAAAGCCCACCTCCAACCGTTCCCTGATAAAGGTCCCCAGAGAGAGTGCTATATGGCCTGTGGTTTAAATAATTTCTGCCATTTAGGGATGGGAGTCTTTTCTCAGATGTTTGCAGCTTTTATATCAGTTTGACATAGAACAGAATGTTATTAATGTCATCATTGCCCTTCAAATTCCAGGGGAAACAACATTTCTAGCAAATTTGTTTGTTTCTACATCAAGGTGAGTTGAAAGAATTTTCATCATTCTTTGAAACCAAGAGTTTGGGGCATATACATGTAATCGCACATTTTTGGCTATGAGCAAATGTGGGGCTAATTATTTCAACATGAACTTTCACAGTTCATTCTTTTCCTTTCTCATCTGAGGGTCCAAATGCATTCCACTGTATGATATTGGGCTATTCTAAATAGTATTTAACGATAATTACAAAATTCAGGTGGTGTCAGCGATATTGTTTTTATAATGTAGGCTATCTGAATAAGAACTCAGTCAACCTGGATGTGTTGCCTATTTTTATCTCCTCAAAATGAGCAGGTGCAAAAATAGAGATAATAGCTCTGGGAGGGACTCCTAGAGTGTGGAGGTATTTGGCTTTATGTGACTTCTCTTCAACTCTGATGCAATTTCCTCATATTCCCAACACTTTATCTTATGGAGAAGCACTGAGTAGTAAAGAATGACTTTGCAACATTCTGATGGTTTCTTTGTTCTGTGAGGACAAGAGACTGAGCAGCTAGCTCGCCATGGTAATCCCATCCCCTCACATAACTTGCATGTAATTATAGCACATAGTAATACTTGCTGAAAGATTGATGCAAGTTAATAGAAGCATTTGCAGAGACACTAAAAAATTAAACCACACTGCCTGTACTGGAGAGAAGAGACACATAACCAATACCTACAAGATGTAAGTGTTGTGGTAAAAAATATGCATTTATCTAGAATTCTGCCATCAATGTCTGAAAAATATCAAAATCGTGAACAGGTGTTCAGAATGATATTTTCTTATATGTGTATGATTGCTTATGAAGCACATAATCTTATTTGATCCTCACAGCTATACTATAAGTTAGGGAGAAAATCACATTTAATGGTATGTAAACAGAAGTTAAGGAAACTTAAATTATTTCCCTAAAGTCATAAGGCAGTTATTCAGGTCCTTAGAATCCTTTCTCAGTACTCTTTCTGGTCTACCCTTGCCCTCCTCAAATTCTCAGTGGGAAAAAGGAAAGTGAAGGCTCTAAAATGCAGGGATGAAACAGCAGAATCATTTAGTTACAGATGGTCATTTAGCTACACAACATTCAGATAAAACACATTCAAAAATTTCAGAACACTTACCCATATAGGGAACTGCAGATCCATTGACAGACTTTGGACCATGTAGCCAAAATGTTAGAGTTACTAATGGAAACATGGTTTTAGGAAATATATGCCAAAGTATTAATTACCAACATTTGCAGGATGCTTTAAAACTTAAAGACCTTTTTTATCAATTATAATTTGATTTTCACATAATTGAGAGTTGTTGGAACTGGGCTATACTTTCAGTTGATTCTAGGTCCTACATTCTTTTCATTCCTAAGCTAATCAGCAAAACATCTTGAAGACCTCCATGGTATTGCCAGTGTGGCTTGTAACCATGGCTTAATCCCCACCTGGGCCTATTAAATTACTTTTTTTTAATTTTTATTGGAGTATATTTGATTTACAATGTTGTGTTAGTTTCATGTGTATAGCAAAATGAATCTGTATACCATATATATATATATACTCTTTTTTAGATTCTTTTCCCATATAGCTCATTACAGAGTACTGAGTAGAGTTCCCTGTGCTGTACAGTAGGTCCTTATTAGTTATCTATTTTATATATAGTAGTGTGTATAGGTCAATCCCAATCTCCCCAATTATCCCTCCCCCCTCTTACCCCCTGGTAACCATAAGTTTATTTTCTACATCTGTGACTCTATTTCTGTTTTGTAGATGAGTTCATTTATACCCTTTTTTTAGATTCCACATATAAGCGATATCCTATGGTATTTGTCTCTGACTTACTTCATTCAGTGTGACAATCTCTAGGGCCATCCATGTCGCTGCAAATGGCCTATTAACTTCTGGTGGCTCCATGAACACTGCCTGCACAGTGTCTTATGCAGTGAGCTCTCCAACTGCATCAGTGACAGGGAACAGCAGAGTGACTCCATTAGCCCAAATGTATCCCATAAAATGGAAAAGTACTCATTCAACACAATAAGTATTTGCTGTATACCACGTACAGTATCAGATGCTGCCTTTGTTTTGTACAACATAAGACAGTCTGTGGTCTAAATCAGAATAACACCACACAAGAGTTTCATCACCTTTTTATATAAAGAAGAGAACAGAACATAAGGTTAAAATAATTAGGAAATGTCTCATGCAAAATTTCTAATGAATGAGTTTGCTAGATGAAGTCATAGTTGTTGATGTTATTATTAGATTGCTTATCACCTAAAATATTTGTCACAAGAATTCAAATTCAGTCTGCAGGTGTCAGAAGAATATTTTATTTAAAGTTACAGTTTAACGAGATGTTGTCTTTTGTAAGCGTTTGGGCCACTTTTATTTTTCCATTGGTAAAAATAATTTCTTTTGGTTTCCCAGGAATGTCTATAACACAGAATGGATATCATTGTTCGTCTCTTAGGGTGTCTTCCTCAAACAAATGATTTTGTTTCCGGTTATTCAGCAGCCTCCTCTTTTCCAGCTGTTGGGAAGTTGATTTTGTGATATTTCTCCTGGTACTCTTTTAAAGATGTATTGATACATTAACATCTCAAGTCCAAATATTTTAAAATGTATTAGAGACATGATAATGTAAAGGAACATGGGCTTCAGAAGCATGCAGATGAGATTTTGAACTTCGGTTCTATAGATGAGTATTTATATTTACTTTGGGGATTCAGTTAGCTTTTCTGGCCTTCAGTTTCTTCATTTATAAATAGAGGTAAGAATGCCTATCTCTAGGTTTTATTCAGATTTATAAAGCAAATATCAAAATAGTTATAAAGAAAAAATTTTAAATGTTTATTATAATCCTTGACATAGCTATCTTTTTAAATCTTTAATGGTCCTTGCATTGATAGATAATGGCAGTTCTTTTAAGTCTGCGCTATCGAGGTAAGCAGTATAGCAGATTGCTGCTTTCATTGCACAATGCACTTGGAGAATGGAATCCTAAGGCTGATCTCCACAAAGTAGACAAAGCACCAAAACATGTATGTGTTCCTCTGTTTGAGCATCTTTTGCCTATGTACTCTCGGAACACTGCTTCACTACTGGCTTCTACATAGCAAAAGTGAATACTGAGTATTCATTATTGTATTTAGCAGATTAATAAATACATTCAATTTGTTGATAAAAACATCCAAAAATAGATAAAGGCCTCTAGAATCATAAGTGTTTTAATGTAATGTTGAATATTTAAACACTTTGACAGATTGATTGTGAAGCAGTGAAAAGAGTATACTAGCTTACTTTTAACCAGTTTTCCTAGGACTGCCTGATTCAATGAAACTTTTTGAAAAAAGAATATTATACTTTTTTTATGTGCCAGTATTCATAACAACGTAAAATAGTATTTTGTTACATTTATATGTGAAAAATATTCTTTTAACTAATGTTTATTAATTACCTTTCATGTACCAGGCACTCTGCTAGACACTGCAGAAACTATGGTGAGTGAAAACAGACATTATGGCATCCACCAAAGCTTAGACCAGCCAGGGGTTTATGCAGCACCAACATTAACTGGGCCATCATTAACTAGGCCAGAGGTCAAGATACCTGGTGCAAACTTGGCCATTTACGGTGTATCATGAACATTTGAAAATCTAATAAGAGGCATCAAAATTTGGGGTTTGTTCAGACTGAGTCATATTAATGTCACCACGGAGGACCACAAATTGATCCAGCAAGATACCTGGAATTGTCAGGTCTTCATCTTTTGGATTTGCTAAGCTAACCTATTCTACTTCCACTAGATCCACTCTTGTGTTTAAGCTGACTTAAAGCAATCAGTTTCTTGTGATCCCTCTCCCCCACAAAACATATCATATTAACCAGTATACTATTGGTCAGTATATAATGTTATATATTACTATATTGACCAATATAATCTGTAGAGTAGAATATATTGACCAATAAATCAAAATCTAGAATGTACAACCATGTTCTGCTCTAATTTATGAGTTAAGTAAATTTAATTTGATCATACTCACCCCTTAAGATAGTTAAAGTAAAATTTAAAAATACATTCTCACTTCCTGTGTTTTTAGCACTTTAGCACCCTATATGTTTGTGGTAATGTTCTAGGCCTCATGGGAGATTATGAGCCTGACTACTACTATATATGTCAGGAGGTGTAGTGTCCTTGTGAGTTAAAACTCATTTTGTACCTGGAGGGATAAATGAGTATAAAGCTCTTTACAGGGACTTAATTTTCATTATAATTGGGAACTTGGTATCTTCCTGAAAGTAATACAAGTGAAAAAAAATGCTTTAAATATTTCAGCAAGATATTATTCGTTGACCTTAGGTTAATATCAACCTCAATATAGATATTTCATATCACCCTCACCTACTCTTTTTCTTCATAGCACTAGTTACAGTACAACTTCTATATATATCTTGTTTATTATATTTCTCTAGAAACTAGATAGTTAGCTGCAAAGGAACAGGAACTTTTTCTGGTTTGCTTCTGTCTTTATCACCAGCATCTGAATTATGCCTTATACTTCTTAACAGCCCTATCATTATCTTTTTGTTTGTTTCTTTGTTTTACTGAAGTATAGTTGATTTAAGTGTTGTGTTAATTTCAGATGTACAGTAAAGTGATTCAGCTATATATATATATTATTTATCCATTCATCTGTTGATGGACATTTATGTTGCTTCCATACTTGGATATTGTAAATAGTGTTGCTATGAACATTAGGGTGCATGTATCTTTTCAAATTAGAGTTTTTATCTTTTCAGGATGTATGCCCAGGAGTGGGATTGCCAGATCCTATAGTAACTCTATTTTTTGTTTTCTAAGGAAACTAAGTACTGTTCTCCATAGTGGCTGCACCAATTTACAGTCCCACCAACAGTGTAGGAGGGTTTCCTTTTCTCCAGCATTTATTATTTGTAGACTTTTTGATGATGGCCTTTCTGACTCATGTGAGATGATACCAATTATAGTTTTGATTTGCATTTCTCTAATAATTTGCACTGTTGAGCATCTTTTCATGTGCCTGTTGGCTATCTGCGTGTCTTCTTTGGAGAAATGTCTATTTAGATCTTCTGCCCGTTTTTTAATTGGGTCATTTGTTTTTTTGATATTGAGCTGTATGAGCTGTTTGTATATTTTGGAAATTAAGCCCTAGTCAGTTGCATCATTTGCAATTGTTTTCTGCCAGCCCGTAGGTTGTCTTTTCATTCTGTTTATGGTTTCCTTTGCTGTGCAATAGCTTGTAAGTTTGATTAGGTCCCAATTTTTTTTAGTTTTATTTTTTTGCTTTTATTTCTTTTGCCTTGGAAGACAGACCTAAGAAAACATTGCTATGATTTATGTCAGAGAATGTTTTTCTATGTTCTCTTCTAGGAGTTTTATGGGGTCATGTCTTATATTTAAGTCTTTAAGACACTTTGAATTTATTTTTGTGTATGGTATGAGGGAGTCTTCTAACTTTATTGATTTACATGCCACTGTCCAGCTTTCCCAACACCACTTACTGAAGAGACGGTCTTTTCTCCATTGTGTATTCTTGTCTCTTTTGTTGAAGATTAATTGACCATGTGTGTGGGTTTATTTCTGGGCTCTCTGTTACGTTCCATTGATCCATATGTCTGTTTTTGTACCAATACCATGCTGTTTTGATTACTGTAGTTTTGTAGTATTGTCTGAAGTTTGGGAGGGTAATGCCTCCAGCTTTGTTCTTTTTCCTTGGTATTGCTTTGGTAATTTTGGGTCTTTTGTGGTTCCATATAAATTTTAGGATTATTTGTTCTAGTTCTGTGAAAAATGTCATGGGTATTGGATATGGATCACATTAAATCTGTAGATAACTTTGGGTAGTATGGCCATTTTAACAATATTAATTCTTCCAATCCAAGAGCATGTGATCGCTTTCCTTTTCTCATCTTCAATTTCCTTTATTAATGTTTTATGGTTCTGAGTGTATGTCTTTCACCTCCTTAGTCAGGTTCATTCTTAGGTTTTTGTTTGTTTTTTACATGATTTTAAAAGCAATTTTTTTTACTTTCTCTTTATGATATTTCATTGTTACTGCAAAGAAATGCAACAGATTTTTGTATGTTAATCTTGTAACCTGCTACCTTGCTGAATTTGTTATCAGTCCTAATAATTTTTGGGTGAAGTCTTTAGGGTTTTCTATATGGAGTATCATGTCATCTGCAGGTAATGAAAATTTTATCTCTTCCCTTCCAATTTGGATACACTTTATTTATTTTCTTGTCTGATTGCTGTGGCTAGGATTGCCAATGGAAGTGATGAGAGTGGGCATCCTTGTCTTGTTCCAGATTTTAGTGGGAAGACTTTCAATTTTTCACCATTGAGTATTATGTTGGCTGTAAGTTTGTCATAAATAGCTTTTATTATGTTGAAATATGTTCCCCGTATACCCACTTTTGTGAGAGATTTTATCATGAATGGATATAGAATTTCATCAAATGCTTTTTCTGCATCTATTGAGATGATCATATGGTTGTTGATGTAGTTGTCTTTTCTTTTCCTGATGTAGTGTATCACATTGATTGATTTGCATATGTTGAACCACCCCTGTGACCCTGGAATGAATCCAACTTGATAGTGGTGTACAATCCTTTTTATGTGGTGTTGGATTTGGTTTGTTAATATTTTGTTGAGGATTTTTGCATCTATATTCATCAAAGATATTTACCTGTAATTTTCTTTTTAGGTAGTGTCTTTGTCTGGTTTTGGTATCAGGGTGATGTTGGCTTCTTAAATGTCTTTGGGAGTATTTCCTCCTCTTCAGTCTTTTGAAAGAATTTGAGAAAGATCAATATAAGTTCTATGTTTGGTTGAATTCCCATGTGAAGCCATCCTGTCCTGGACTTTCATTTGAAGGGATTTTTTTTTGTTTTGTTTTGTTTTTTTTTGTCTTTTACAGATTCTATTTCACTTCTACTGATCGATCTGTTCAAATTTTCTATTTCTTCTTGATTCAGTTCTGGTGGGCTGTATGTTTCTAGAAACTTATTCATTTCTTCTAGGTTGTCCAATTTATTGTCTTAAAATTGTTCATAGTATTCTCTTATGATTTTTTGTATTTCTGAGGTATCAGTTGTCATTTCTCCTCTTCATTTCTTATTCTGTTTATTTGGGTTCTCTTTTCTTCTCAGTAAGCCTGGTCAGAATTTTGTTGATTTTGATTTTCCTTTCAAAAAACCAGCTCTTGGTTTTATTGATTTTTTTCTATTTTTTTTAAATCTCTATTTTATTTATTTCTTCTCTGATTTTTATTATTTCCTTTCTTCTGCTGACTTTAGGTTTTGTTTGTTCTTCTTTTTCTAATTCTTTTAGGTAGTAGGCTTGGTTGTTTATTTGAGGCTTTTCTTGTTTTTGAGCAAGGCCTGTATCTTGATAAACTTCCTGTCTAGGGCTGCTTTTGCTATATCCAATAGGTTTTATATGGTTGGGTTTTCATTGTCATTTGTTTCGAGGTATTTTTTAATTTCCTCTTTGATTTCATTGTTGACCCATTGGGTTTTTAGTGGCATGTTGTTTCATCTCCATGTAATCATTTGTTTCTCATTTTTCTTTCTGGGGTTGATTTCTAGTTTCATGCCACTGTGATCAGAAAAGATGCTTGAAATAGCTTCTATCCTCTTAAAAAATTGTTGAGGTTTGTTTTGTGTCCTAGTATATGGTCTATTCTAGAGAATGTTTCATGTGAACTTGAAAAGAATGTGTATTCTATTTTTCTTGGCTGTGATGTCCTGAAAATACCAATTAAGTTTACCTATTCTAATGTGTCATTTAGGATCTCTGTTGCTTTATTGATCTTCTGTCTAGAAAATGGGTCCATTGATGATAGTGGGGTGTTAAAGTCTTCTACTATTATTATATTCCCATCAGTTTCTCCTTTATGTCTGTTAGTATTCATTTTATGTTTTAGGTGCTCCTATACTGGGTGCACATATGTTAACAAGTGTAATATCCTCTTCTTGTATTGATTCTTTTATCATTACATAGTGTCCTTCTTTATATTTTTTACAGCCTTTGTTTCAAAGTCTATTTTGTCTGATATGAATATTGCTACCCCTGCTTTCTTGTCATTTCCATTTGCATAAAATATCTTTTTCCATTCCCTCACTTACAATCTATGAGTGTCCTTTGCCTTAAAGTTGGTCTCTTGTAGGCAGCATATTGTAGGCTCTTGTTTTGTAATCAATTGCCACTCCATGTCTTTGGATTGAAGCATTTAGCCCATTGACATTTAAGGTAAAAATGTTTTTTTGAATTTTATTTTATTTATTTTTTTGAACAGCAGGTTCTTATTAGTTATCCATTTTATACATATTAGTGTATATATATCAATCCCAATCTTCAATTCATCACACCACCACCCACCCCGCCACTTTCCCCACTTGGTGTCCATATGTTTGTTCTCTACATCTGTGTCTCTATTTCTGCCCTGCAAACTGGTTCATCTGTACTATTTTTCTAGGTTCCACATAGATGCATTAATATACGATATTTGTTTTTCTATTTCTGACTTACTTCACTCTGTATGACAGTCTCTAGATCCATCCACGTCTCTACAAATGAGCCAATTTCATTCCTTTTTACAACTGAGTAATATTCCATTGTATATATGTACCACATCTTCTTTATCCATTCATCTGTCAATGGGCATTTAGGTTGATTCCATGACCTGGCTATTGTAAATAGTGCTGCAATGAACATTGGGTGTATGAGTCTTTTTGAATTACAGTTTTCTCTGGGTATATGCCCAGTAGTGGGATTGCTGGGTCATATAGTAGTTCTATTTTTAGTTTTCTAAGGAACATCCATACTGTTCTCCATAGAGGCTGTACCAATTTACATTCCCACCAACAGTGCAAGAGGGTTCCCTTTCCTCCACACCCTCTCCAGCATCTGTTGTTTGTAGATTTTCTAATGCCCATTCTAACTGGTGTGAGGTGATACTTCATTGTAGTTTTGATTTGCATTTCTCTAATAATTAGTGATGTTGAGCAGCTTTTCATGTGCCTTTTGGCCATCTGTATGTCTTCTTTGGAGAGATGTCTATTTAGGTCTTCTGCCCATTTTTGGATTGGGTTGTTTGTTTTTTTTATATTGAGCTGCATGAGCTGTTTATATATTTTGGAGATTAATCTTTTGTCCATTGACTCATTTGCAAATATTTTCTCCCATTCTGAGAGTTGTCTTTTCATCTTGTTTGTAGTTTCCTTTGCTGTGCAAAAGCTTTTAAGTTTTATTAGGTCCCATTTGTTTATTTTTGTTTTTATTTTCATTACTCTAAGAGGTGAATCAAAAGAGATTTTTCTGTGATTTATGTCAAAGAGTGTTCTTCCTATGTTTTCCTCTAAGAGTTTTATAGTGTCTGGTCTTACATTTAGGTCTCAATCCATTCTGAGTTTATTTTTGTGTATGGTGTTAGGGGGTGTTCTAATTTCATTCTTTTATATGTAGCTGCCCAGGTTTCACAGCACCACTTATTGAAGAGATTGTCTTTTCTCCATTGTATATCCTTGCCTCCTTTGTCATAGATTAGTTGACCATAGGTGCGTGGGTTTATCTCTGGGCTTTCTATCTTGTTCCATTGATCTATATTTCTTTTTTGTGTCAGTACATATTGTCTTGATTACTGTAGTTTTGTAGTATAGTCTGAAGTCAGGGAGACTGATTCCTCAAGCTCCAATTTCTTCCCTCAAGACCGCTTTGGCTATTCGGGTTCTTGTGTCTCCATACAAATTTGAAGATTTTTGTTCTAGTCTGAGAAAAATGCCATTGGTGGTTTGATAGGGATTGCATTGAATCTGTAGATTGCTTTGGGTAGTATAGTCATTTTCACAATACTGATTCTTCCAGTGCAAGAACATGCGATATCTCTCCATCTGTTTGTAACATCTTTAATTTCTTTCATCATCAGTGTCTTATAGTTTTCTGCAAACAGGTCTTTTGTCTCCTTAAGTAGGTTTATTCCTAGGTATTTTATTGTTTTTGTTGAAATGGTAAATGAGAGTGTTTCCTTAATTTTTCTTTCAGATATTTCATCATTAGTGTATAGGAATGCAAGAGATTTCTATGCATTAATTTTGTATCTTGCAACTTTACCATATTCATTGATTAGCTCAAGTAGTTTTCTGGTGGCATCTTTAGGATTCGCTATATTGCATCTGCAGTGACAGTTTTACTCCTTCTTTTCCAATTTATATTCATCTATTTCTTTTGTTTCTCTGATTGCCATGGCTAGGACTTCCAAAACTATGTTGAATAATAGCGGTGAGAGTGGACATCCCTGTCTTGTTCCTGATCTTAGAGGAAATGTTTTCAGTTTCTCACCATTGAGAATGATGTTTCCTGTGGGTTTGTCATATATGGCCTTTATTATGTTGAGGTAGGTTCCCTCTATGCCCACTTTCTGGAGAGTTCTTATCATAAATGGGTGTTGAATTTTGTCCAAAGATTTTTCTGTATCTATTGAGATGATCATATGGTTTTTCTTCTTCAATTTGTTAATATGGTGTATCATGTTGATTGATTTGTGTATATTGAACAATTCTTACATCCCTGGGGTAAATCCCACTCGATCATGGTGTATGATCCTTTTAATGTGTCATTGGATTCTGTTTACTTGTATTTTATTGAAGATTTTCGCATCTTTATTCATCAGTGATATTGGTCTGTAATTTTCTTTTTTTGTAGGATCTTTGTCTGATTTTGGTATCAGGGTGATTGTGGCCTCATAGAATGAGTTTCAGAGTGTTTCTTCCTCTGCAACTTTTGGAAGAGATTGAGAAGGATGGGTGTTAGCTCTTCTCTAAATGTTTGATAGAATCTGTGAAGCCATCTGGTCCTGTACTTTGTTGGAAGATTTTTAATCACAGTTTCAATTTCATTACTTGTGATTGGTCTGTTCATATTTTCTATTTCTTCCTGGTTCAGTCTTGGAAGGTTATAACTTTCTACGAATTTATCCATTTCTTCCAGGTTGTCCATTTTATCGACATAGAGTTTCTTGTAGTAGTCTGTTAGGATACTTTGTATTTTTGCAATGTATGTTGTAACTTCTCCTTTTTCTTTTCTAATGTTATTGATTTGAGTCCTCTCCCACTTTTTCTTGATGAGTCTGGTTAAAGGATTATCAATTTTGTTTATTTTCTCAAAGAACCAGCTTTTAGTTTTATTAATCTTTGCTATTGTTTTCTTTGTCTCTATTTCATTTATTTCTGCTCTGATCTTTATGATTTCTTTCCTTCTACTAACTTTGGGTTTTGTTTGTTCTTCTTTCTCTAGTTCCTTTAGGTGTAAGGTTAGATTGTTTATTTTAGATGTTTGTTGTTTCCTGAGGTAGGACGTATTGTTATAAACTTCCCTCTTAGAACTGCCTTGCTATATCCCATTGGTTTGGGATCATCGTGTATTCATTGTTATTTGTCTCTAGGTATTTTTGATTTCCTCTTTGATTTCTTCAGTGATGTCTTGGTTATTTAGTAACGTATTGTTTAGCCTCCATGTGTTTGTGTTTTACGTTTTTTTCCCTGTAACTGATTTCTAACCTCATAATGTCATGGTCAGAAAAGATGCTTGATATGATTTCAATTTTCTTAAATTTACTGAGGCTTGACTTGTGACCCAAGATGTGACCTATCCTGGAGAATGTTCCATGCACACTTGAGAAGAAAGTGTAATCTGCTGTTTTTGGATGGAATGTCTTATCAATATCAATTAAATCTATCTGGTCTATTGTGTCATTTAAAGCTTGTGTTTCCTTATTAATTTTCTGTTTGGACCATATGTCCATTGGTGTAAGTGAGCTGTTTAAGTACCCCACTATTATTGCTTTACTGTCTATTTCCTATTTTATAGCTGTTAGCATTTGCCTTATGTATTGAGGTGCTCCTGTGTTATGTGTATATATATTTCTAATTGTTATATCTTCTTCTTGAATTGATCCCTTGATCATTATATAGTGTCCTCCTTGTCTCTTGTAACAGTCTTTATTTTAAAGTCTATTTTATCTGATATGAGTATTGCTACTCCAGTTTTCTTTTGACTTCCATTTGCATAGAATATCTTTTTCCATCCCCTCACTTTGAGTCTCTCTGTGTCCCTAGGTCTGAACTGGGTCTCTTGTAGGCAGCATATATATGAGTCTTGTTTTGGTATCCATTCAGTGAGCCTGTGTCTTTTGGCTGGAGCATTTAATCCATTCACGTTTAAGGTAATTATATGTGTGTTCCTATTACCATTTTCTTAATGGTTTCTGGTTTGTTTTTGTAGGTCCTTTCATCTTTTGTCTTTCCCACTAGAAAAGTTCCTTTAGCATGTGTTGTAGAGCTGGTTTGGTGGTGCTGAATTCTCTTAGCTTTTGCTTGTCTGTGAAGCTATTGATTTCTCCATTGAATCTGAAGTAGATCCTTGCTGGGTACAGTAATCTTGGTTGTAGGTTGTTCCCTTTCATCACTTTAAATATGTCATGCCACACCCTTCTGGCTTGTAGAGTTTCTGCTGAGAAATCAGCTGTTAACCTTATGGGAGTTCCCTTGTATATTATTTGTCATTTATCCCTTGCTGCTTTCAATAATTTTTCTTTCTCTTTATTTTTTGCCTATTTGATTAGTATGTATCTCTGTGTGTTTCTCCTTGCGTTTATTCTGTATGGGACTCTCTGTGCTTCCTGGAATTGGGTGGATCTTTCTTTTCCCATGTTAAGGAAGTTTTCAACTATAGTCTCTTCAAATATTTTCTCAGGTCCTTTCTCTGTCTCTTTTCCTTCTGGGTTGCCTATAATGTGAATGTTGTTGGGTTTAACGTTGTCCCAGAGGTCTCTTAGGCTGTCTTCATTTCTTTTCATTCTTTTTTCTTTATTCTGTTCTGCAGCAGTGAATTCCACCATTCTGTATTCCAGGTCAGTTATCTGTTCTTCTGACTGTTATTCTATTGATTCCTTCTAGTGTAGTTTTCATTTGAGTTATTGTATTGTTCATCTCTGTTTGTTTGTTCTTTAATTCTTCCAAGTCTTTGTTAAACATTTCTTGCATCTTCTTGATCTTTGCCTCCATTCTTTTTCTGAGGTCTTGGATCATCTTCACTATCATTATTCTGAAATCTTTTTATGGAAGGTTGCATATTTCCACTTCATTTAGTTGTTTTTCTGAGGTTTTACCTTGTTCCTTCATCTGGTACATAGCCCTCTGCCTTTTCATCTTGTCTATCTTTCTGTAAATGTGGTTTTTGTTCCACAGGCTGCAGGATTGTAGTTCTTCTTGCTTCTGCTGTTTGCCCTCTGGTGGATGAGGCTATCTAAGAGGCTTGTGCAAGTTTCCTGATGGGAGGGACTGGTGGTGGGTAGAGCTGACTGTTGCTCTGGTGGGCAGAGCTCCATAAAAGTTTAATCTGCTTGACTGTTGATGGGTGGGGCTGGGTTTCCTCCCTACTGTTTGACCTGAAGCGACCCAACCATGGAGCCTACCCAGGTTCTTTGGTGGGGCAAATGACAGACTCTGGGAGGGCTCATGCCAAGGAGTACTTCCCAGACCTTCTGCTGCCAGTGTCCTTGTCCCCACAGTGAGACACAGCCACCTCCTGCCTCTGCAGGAGACCCTCCAACACTAGCAGATAGGTCTGGTTCAGTCTTCTATGATGTCACTGCTCTTTCCCCTTGGTCCCAATGCACACACTACTTTGTATGTGCCCTCCAAAATTGGAGTCTCTGTTTCCTCCAGTCCTGTTGAAGTCTTGCAATCAAATCCCACTAGCCTTCAAAGTCTGAATCTCTAGGAATTCCTCCTCCCATTGCCAGATCCCCAGGTTAGGAAGCCTGAAGTGGGGCTCAGAACCTTCACTCCTGGAAGACAGAACCTTCACTCCAGTGTCATATAATGCCCTCCAGTTTGTGAGTCACCCATCCAGCAGTTATGGGATTTGATTTTATTGTGATTGTTTCCCTCTTAACAGCTCATTTTGTCTTCTCCTTTATCTTTGGATGTAGAGTATCTTTTTTGGTGAATTCCAATGTCTTCCTGTTGATGATTGTCCATCAGTTAGTTGTGATTCCTGTTTTCTCACAAGAGGGAGTACCATTTAAGGTAATTTTTGATAGGTATGTGTTTATTGCCATTTTAAGCCTTGTTGTTCAGTTTATTTTTCTATTTCTTCTTTGTTCCATTCTTTTTTTTGTTTGTTTGTTTTCTTTTTTGTGGTTTGGTAGTTTTCTTTTGTATTATACTTGAGTTCTCTTCTTTTTGGTTTTTGTGAATCTATTGAATGTTTTTGACTGGTGGTTATCCTGGTTTTCAAGTATGTTAACTTATTACTATATCTACTTGCTTTAGACTGGTAATCGTATATACTCAAAAACATTCTAAAAAAAAAATAAAATCTACATTTTCTTACTCTCCTCCCTACCATTTTATGATTTTGATGTCTTATTTTATATATTCGTCTTTGTCCTTTTGCTGTTCATTGTATTTATCTCACTTTCACAAAGTTTTTTAATCTACATACTGGCTTATTTAAGTGATCTACAATTCTTTTATATATTTGCTTCCCTATTGTGATTTTCCTTTTCCCTTTACTATCCATTCTTGTTTCTTTTCTATTTAGAAAAGACCTTTCAATGTTTCTTATAGGATAGATTTAGTATTGTTGTATTCTTTTCATTTTTGGTTGCCTGAGGAATTCTTTATGATAATTTTGCTGGGTAGCATATCCTAGGTTGCAGGTTTCTCCCTTTCAGGACTTTGAATATACCTTGTCACTCTCTTCTGGTCTGCAAAGTTTCTGTAGATAATTCATCTGATAACATTGTGAATGTTCCCTTGTAACTAAGTCTTTGTTTTTCTTTTGCTGTCTTTAGAATCCTCTTTATCTTTAACTTTCACCATTTTAATTATGATACATCTTGGTGTAGGTCTGTTTGGGTTCATCTTGTTTGGGACCCTCTGTACCGGAATATCTGTTTCCTTCTTTAGATTTGGGAAGTTTTCAGCCATAAATTCTTCAAATACATTTTTGACCCCCTTTTCTATTTCTTCTCCCTCTGGGATTTCTATTATGTGTAGGTTAGCATGCTTTATATTATCCCCTATGTCTCATATGTTGCTTTCATTATTTTTCACTTGTCATTCTGTTTGCTGTTCTGATAGGGTGATTTCTGTTATTCTACCTTCCAGATAACTTATTAATCCCTTTGCATTATTTAGTTTTCTATATTCATTGCCTTTAGCTTGGTTCATTATCTGTTGAATGAATAAATGAATAGATAAGGCACAGGTACAGTAAGAGGGTTAGCTGCATAGACTTTGGTACCCACCAGACTTGGGTTCAATTATTAGTTTGTAACATATTAGCTACATGAATTGGGGAAAACTAGTTGACAATTGTAGGACTCATCTTTAAAATGGGTGTAGTAATTCACTGGTTCTTTTGAATCATGTTTCTGTGCTTGGTTCATCATAAGTGCCCAATAAATGGTAGAAATTGTTATTTAGATGCTAGCTTTGTGAGTGCTGAGAATGTGGTTTGCTGTTCTTTTTTCTTAATTATTCCCAACATAAACTGGTGTTTTGCTTAGTTTTAGTTTTGATTTTAATTTCAGTTTTTGAATGATTAATGAAGTACATTTTCCCTTTTTGCTTTTTATGACTATAATGCAAAGTTGCAAATCATGTTTTTATACTTTATTTTTCTTTGGATAAGAATCAAGTAAAATTAAATATTCTTATAATGAGACTGGAGAATTGAGTATACTGGTTTTGAACTAGTTTCGTGTTTAACCTGTTCTCATTGATCAGATGAATTACCATCTAAATTTATCACCATCTACTAGAAACACACAGATTAACTGTGTGAATAAATACATATTTTAAATGCTAGAATATTTATATTTTTCTGCAAAAATAAAATATATTTTTATTTTAAAAGAAGAATGACAACAAATCTACATGTAATGTCATGGACTCTTTAACCATAAGAGAAATCTCTACTCATCGAGAGAGTTTTATTTATTTATCCCACACATACTGCATACACTGCAGTGTAGCAGGTCCTTGTTTTCATAAAGCTTATGATATAGGAATCTGTGAGTCCCTTTTCATTTTTATATCATCTGCTGCATCCAGAAGAGTGAAAAGTATGTGATTGGTATCCAAACACTTTTACTATCAGAGCTCAAATGGAAGATCTGCTATGGTGAAGTTAAGTGAAACAACAGTATCTTATCCAATACATAAGTGCATACTCATGGAGTATGATTTAATATAGTGCCTTTGCTGCTAAAAATTAGTTAATCGTACCTTTGAGTTATGGAGTTTTTTCTAGTTCTAGCACAATGAAAATATTTCTAGGAGATGCATTCACTTGGGTCACAAGTATTTATTTATTCCTTAAAATACCTAAGGCATTATGTTTGATTACTTCTACCTTGTTCTTTTGGTGCCCTGAGTTGCAGTGCAAGAAGTCCTACTATATCGCAGGATAGGCCTTGTTAAGAGGCCCTCAATCTACATGGAGTAGAAGGGGGCTCAGCTGAGCTCAGCCTTTCATTCATTGCCTCCAAAGTACTGGTCATGTGAGTGACCATCTTGTCCCCTCTAGACTAGCTGAGAAACCAATTCAATACTACTAAGTGACCCCAGTGTATGGCAAATGGAAAGATAGTGCTACCCAATAAGCCCTGTCTAAATTTCTGACCCAGAAAATGGTGAAACATAATCATATTTTTGTTGTTTCCAGCTGTTAAATTTTTGAGCATTTTGTTAGGCAACAAAAGATTGCTGGAACATGAGTAGTCATCCAAATTAATACAGTTATATGTTATGGTAACTATAATGGATGGAGAGATACAACATTCTAAAAGAGATCAAAATGGAGAGCCCTAGGGTGGAGTGTTTGATTTATTTTTATTCATTCTCCAAAAGGAGCATCATGCTAGTAGTGTGTATTTTGGAGAGGGGGTGATTGATAATGGACAATAAGATTGCGAAAAGTAGCACCTAAATAGGAAGTAAGGGAAGACAAAGGTTACCATCACTCACTTCATAATTTTCTCTAAACCATTTCTATTAACTCACACTGAAGGGACATATATTAATTGCCATAAAGTGACTTGTTGCATTTAGAAAAGATTTGAAAAAAACAAAATTCAATAATTTCAGAGGTGGCAACTATATCATAAAAGAGATTTATTAACAATATATTTAAAACATACCAATTATTAAGCTTCCACCATGTATCAGAAACTAAAATAATAAGTTTCTTATAGCCATTGCTCCTTTAAATTCATTTAGAGCACTAATCTTTTGAGGTGGTAGAATTTAACTGATTTTTACACTTTACTGATGCTTTAAAGATTTAGAATGATGAGCCAGTAATTTTCTCAAGATATACACATAATTTGAAGGTGGTAAGTCTAGGATTCAAATCTAGGATTTGATCTCAATATCTTCCCTGAAAACAACTACATTATTATTCTTTAAGAGGAACATAATGGTATGACCATTATGACCTGGGACTAGGCTGTGTGAACAGTAACTGAAAAGGAAAGGTTTAAGTTGTTGTGTTGCCATTAAAAACCGATAAAGGTGTTCTGTTATATTTTTCATTAAAGTGCTTTATCTTACTTTGAACCCTAAAGGTGAAAATGTGGCTTTCACAAAACTACTGAGAAGCACACACCGTTTCACACACCACCACATACACATACGCCCTTGAGGTTTCCTCAGCAACTTTATATCAGTTGTTTCTTTAACCTAAGAAAAACCTTGAGTAAGATCTGAAATAGTGCAGCAGGAGCTCAAAAGAAAGGCAAATGAAGTAAACACTCTGTGTAACTGCAGAATAAAAAAAGCTATGAGTTGGCTTGCACAGGACTGGCTGTTGCAGTAGTTTCTTGATGGTGAGTATGTCAAAAGTTCTCCCAATTCTGATTGACTTTAAGTACCTTTGGATACATATTAACCTAATTCAATTTATTATTCTATAAAAACTATTTATACAGATTATAAGAAAGGGAAGACATAACTAAAACATTAACAATTTCTGAGATTATAATCTCTTGGTCTAGAGATCAAGGATTGATTCATCTTAAGTATGACAAATTTGAATCTGATTTTTGCTGAATTAAATAGATCTGGCCTCCTTAATGACCCACTTTTAGAAGGCAGGGATGTGTCTAGTAATGCTTTTGTATGAGTCTCCCATTGGGCTTCTTTACTTACTACCGAGCTTGATTTTAAAGTACTTGTTTGAGATAGCTGTGGTAGAATCTAGTCTATTGCCAATGACATCTATTTAAGTGGTTACCCTCCAAGGACACGGATTCCATACCTCTAAGTCTGTGATGCCAAAAGCGAGCTAGATTCCAATAAAATGTATGGTAATGCCAACCTTGTTTTATCTTCAGTTTTTTTGCTGTTATTAGGAAGTCTCACACATGTTCTCTTTACTAAAAGGACATAACTTTTGCCTACAGAGACCTTAACTTTCTAGTGACTTTTTACCATGGCAGATAGAAAAAAACACAGAAGAAATCTCTTGTTAAAAGTGGCAAGAAAGTTAAAAACAGTGAAACCAGTATTCATTTATTAAGTAGCATAAAATGATGTCCCAGGAAAAAATGTCATGAATTCTACAACCACACAATATTTTAAAATTGGCAAGACTGATTACCTAATATCCTGCATTTAATTTCTACTTCTAATAAGTGTGCATATTTATCAAGTGGCTTAGGAAAAACAAAACTGAGGTTGAGGAACTTTAAAACAGAGATATAAAAAGTATACCATGTGCCTTATTGCTACTGGTGACTATTAAGTGCTGTTTGCCATGGGTAGAAAATGTGAAGGTTAGCATAAATCTGTGTAGGGTAGGTGGGTAACTCTATGAAAAATGCTGCTGATTTTGTTAGACAGCTGTAGAAATGCAACATTCCTAAATTAAATGCAGTAACACGAAGTGTCCAGCACAGTGATAGAAGCAGCAAGTACTAAATTACAAGGTCTTTGGAATGCAGAACGTGCGGTGACTCTCCCGCTACAGATTGATTGCATTTTACACATTTAAAAGGCAAGTGGACAGTCCCTTCTTATCAGTCAGTAATATGTGTAGTATGATATAATTTTCATGTGGTAATGGAAAGTCTACAGACTCTGGAGGCAGACAAGTTACATTTGAAGTTTGGCCAGGATCTCATACTTCTAAGCTGTGTGACCTGGAGGGTAGAAGAATTGAGGAGACTTTTTTTTTTTTTTTTTTTTTTTTTTTTTTTTTTGCGGTACGCGGGCCTCTCACTGTTGTGGCCTCTCCCGTTGCGGAGCACAGGCTCCGGACGCGCAGGCCCAGCGGCCATGGCTCACGCGCCCAGCCGCTCCGCGGCATGTGGGATCCTCCTGGACCGGGGCACGAACCCGTGTCCCCTGCATCGGCAGGCGGACTCTCAACCACTGCACCACCAGGGAAGCCCGAGGAGACTTTTATAAAGGAACTATTCACAAGGAGGTAGACAGAGTGTAGGAAACCCAACAAGAGATAGCATAGTACTCTTGGGCTCACAACAGGTAGGAGCCATTACCGTATCTCTGAAGGGATGGGAAAGGAGCAATTGGCAGAATTCTGAGGACTGGCAGACAAGTGGCCTCTAATAGAGAAACACAGGTGACCCACAGTGACCCAGCAGGGAGGAGTCTAGGGAGAATAAACACCGTGACCTCACTCTCCTACAGCTAGCCCTCATATCTCCTGCCAGTTCTCCATTGGATAAACCTTACAGAAGTCAGAGGGTAAAGAAACACATCAAAGCAAGTTGTTAAAAGTTACCTGTTCAGTCAGTGAGTTGGAGGTGCACAGACAGGAGACCAGGGAAGGCAATGGCGTACATCCAGTACCCACACCCATGTCTGTGAACATTTAATCACCAAAGAGAAATTCTTTATCATTCAATTCCAGTCACAGGTATATCTATACTTTAGAAATCTTTGCAGCACCCTCTCCATCTTGAGAAAGAAAAAGGAAATTACCAAATCCACATGTTTTCCTTTTCAACTTGATTGCCAGAAGGAAACCCTGGGTAATTGTAATACAATAATAGTAACTATATCAGCACTAACTATAACTGACTTGTTTCCTGTTCCTCTTCATGCTTGTGACTTTTTAAAAAGTTTTTCACAGCTTAACTGTACTTTTAACCAGGGGCTATATATTCATAATGACTGAAATTGCTTACATCTCCACTGCCTCTTAGCTGTGTGATCCTGGACAAATGACTTACACTTTCTTAGTCTGCTCATATGAAAAGTAAAGATTTTTTTTTTTTTTGCGGTACGCGGGCCTCTCACTGTTGTGGCCTCTCCCGTTGCGGAACACAGACTCCGGACGCGCAGGCTCAGCGGCCATGGCTCGCGCGCCCAGCCGCTCCACGGCACGTGGGATCTTCCCGGACGGAGGCACAAACCCATGTCCCCTGCATCGGCAGGCGGACTCTCAACCGCTGCGCCACCAGGGAAGCCCAAAATACCTTGCTGTAACCAAGCAAGTAGGCTTGTTGCCCACTGCACAACGGAAAGACCAAGTAGTGAGGCAACAGTTTTGCAGAGAGGAAAGGCTTTACAGCAGGGCAGCCAAGCCAGGAGACAGGAGGCAATGCTCAGATCTGTGTCCCCCATAGGCTCTTTTATTTTAATTTTTTAAATTAAATTTAATTTATTTTTTTTATACAGCAGGTTCTTATTAGTCATCAATTTTTTAAAATTTATTTATTTATTTTTGGCTGTGTTGGGTCTTCGTTTCTGTGCGAGGGCTTTCTCTAGTTGTGGCAAGTGGGGCCACTCTTCATCGCAGTGCGCAGGCCTCTCACTATCGCGGCCTCTCTTGTTGTGGAGCACAGGCTCCAGACGAGCAGGCTCAGTAGTTGTGGCTCACGGGCCCACCCACAACTGGGATCTTCCCAGACCAGGGCTCAAACCCGTGTCCCCTGCATTGGCAGGCAGATTCTCAACCACTATACCACCAGGGAAGCCCAGTCATAAATTTTATACACATCAGTGTATACATGTCAACCCCAATCCCCCAATTCATCAAACCACGACCCCCACCCTCCCGTGGCTTTCGCCCCTTGGTGTCCATACGTTTGTTCTCTACATCTGAGTCTCAATTTCTGCCCTGCAAACCGATTAATCGGTACCACCTTTATTGGTTCCACATATATGCGTTAATATACGATATTTGTTTTTCTATTTCTGACTTACTTCACTCTGTATGACAGTCTCTAGATCTATCCAGGTCTCAACAAATGACCCAATTTTGTTCCTTTTAATGGCTGAGTAATATTCCATCGTATATATGTACAACATCTTCTTTATCCATTCGTCTGTCGAAGGGCATTTAGGTTTCTTCCATGACCTGGCTATTGTAAATAGTGCTGCAATGAGCATTGGGGTGCCTGTGTCTTTTTGAATTATGGTTTTCTCTGTGTATATGCCCAGTAGTGGGATTGCTGGATCATATGGTAATTCTATTTGTAGTTTTTTTAAGGAAACTACATACTGTTCTCCACAGTGGCTGTATCAATTTACATTCCCACCAACAGTGCAAGACGGTTCCCTTTTCTCCACACCCTCTCCAGCATTTGTTGTTTGTAGATTTTCTGATGATGCCCATTCTAACTGGTGTAGGGTGATACCTCATTGTACTTTTGATTTGCATTTCTCCAATAATTAGTGATGTTGAGTAGCTTTTCATGTGCCTCTTGGCCATCTGTATGTCTTCTTTGGAGAAATGTCTATTTAGGTCTTCTGCCCATTTTTGGATTGGGTTGTTTGTTTTTCAAATATTGACCTGCATGAGCTGTTTATATATTTTGGAGATTAATCCTTTGTCCATTGATTTGTTTGCAAATATTTTCTCCCATTCTGAGGGCTTTTGCATCTTTTAACTTTTGCATCTTTTTGTCTTGATTACTGTAGCATTGTAGTATAGTCTGAAGTCAGGGCGTCGGATTCCTCCAGCTCCGTTATTTTCCATCAAGACTGCTTTGGCTATTCAGGGTCTTTTCTGTCTCCATACAAATTTTAAGATTTTTTTGTTCTAGTTCTGTAAAAAATGCCAGTGGTAATTTGACAGGACTTGCACTGAATCTTTCGATTGCTTTGGGTAGTATAGTCATTTTCACAATATTGATTCTTCCAATCCAAGAACATGGTATATCTCTCCATCTTTTGGTATCATCTTTAATTTCTTTCAACAGTGTCTTATAGTTTTCTGCATACAGGTCTTTTGTCTCCCAAGGTAGGTTTATTCCTAGGTATGTTATTCTTTTTGTTGCAGTGGTAAATGGGAGTGTTTCCTTAATTTCCCTTTCAGATTTTTCATCATTAGTGTATAGGAATGTAAGAGATTTCTGTGCACTGCAACTTTACCAAATTCATTGATTAGCTCTGGTGGCACATTTATGATTCTCTATGTATAGTATCATGTCATCTGCAAACAGTAACAGTTTTACTTCTTCTTTTCCAATTCATATTACTTTTATTTCTTTTACTTCTCTGATTGCCATGGTTAGGACTTCCAAAACTATGTTGAATAATAGTGGTGAGAGTGGACATCCCTGTCTTGTTCCTGATCTTAGAGGAAATGCTTTCAGTTTCTCACCATTGAGAATGATGTTTCCTGTGGGTTTGTCATATATTGCCTTTATTATGTTGAGGTAGGTTCCCTCTATGCTCAATTTCTGGAGAGTTTTTATCATAAATGGGTGTTGAATTTTGTCAAAAGCTTTTTCTGCATCTATTGAGATGATCATATGATTATTATTCTTCAATTTGTTAATATGGTGTATCACATTGATTGAGTTGCATATATTGAAGAGTCCTTGCATCCCTGGGAGATCCCCACTTGATCATGGTGTATGATCCTTTTAATGTGTTGTTGGATTCTGTTTGCTAGTATTTTGTTGAAGATTTTTGCATCTTTTTTCATCAGTGATATTGGTCTGTAATTTTCTTTTTTTGTAGTATCTTTGTCTGGTTTTGGTGATTGAGGGTGATTGTGGCCTCATAGAATGAGATTGAGAGTGTTCCTTCCTCCACAATTTTCGGGAAGAGTTTGAGAAGCATGGGTGTTAGCTCTTCTCTAAATGTTTGATAGAATTCACCTGTGAAGCCATCTGGACCTGGACATTTGTTTGTTGGAAGATTTTTAATCACAGTTCAAATTCATTACTTGTGATTGGTCTGTTCATATTTTCTATTTCATCCTGGTTCAGTCTTGGAAGGTTATACATTTCTAAGAATTTGTCCGTTTCTTCTAGGTTGTCCAGTTTATTGGCATAGAGTTGCTTGTAGTAGTCTCTTAGGTTGCTTTGTATTTCTGCAGTGTCGGTTGTAACTTCTCCTTTTTTATTTCTAATTTTATTGATTTGAGTCCTCTCCCTCTTTTTCTTGATGAGTCTGGCTAATGGTTTATCAATTTTGTTTATCTTCTCAAAGAGCCAGCTATTAGATTTTTTGATCTCTGCTATTGTGTTCTCTATTTCTATTTATTTCTGCTCTGATCTTTATGATTTCTTTCCTCCTGCTAACTTTTGGCTTTGTTCTTCTTTCTCTAGTTGCTTTAGGTGTAAGGTTAGATTGTTTACTTGAGGTTTTTTTTTGTTTCTTTAGGTAGGCTTTTATAGCTATAAACTTCCCTCTTAGAACTGCTTTTGCTGCATCCCATAGGTTTTGGATCATCATGTTTTCATTGTCTTTTGTTTCTAGGTATTTTTTGATTTCCTCTTTGATTTCTTCAGTGATGTCTTGGTTATTTAGTAACGTATTGTTTAGCCTCCATGTGTTTGTGCTTTTTACGTTTTTTTCCCTGTAATTCATTTCTAATATCATAGCATTGTGGTCAGAAAAGACACTTGATATGATTTCAATTCTCTTAAATTTACTGAGGCTTGATTTATGACCCAAGATGTGATCTATCCTGGAGAATGTTCCATGTGCACTTGAGAAGAAAGTGTAATCTGCTGTTTTTGGATGGAATGTCCTATAAATATAAATTAAATCTATCTGATCTATTGTGTCATTTAAACCTTCTGTTTTCTTATTTATTTTCCCTTTGGATGATCTGTCCATTGATGTAAGTGAGGTGTTAAAGTCCCCACTATTATTGTGTTACTGTCAATTTCCTCTTTTATAGCTGTTAGCAGTTTCCTTATATATTGAGGTGCTCCTATGTTGGGTGCATATATATTTATAATTTTTATGTCTTCTTCTTGGATTGATCCCTTGATCATTATGTAGTGTCCTCCTTGTCTCTTGTAACATTCTTTATTTTAAAGTCTATTTTACCTGATATGAGTATTGCTACTCCAGCTTTTTTTTGATTTCCATTTGCAAGGAATATCTTTTTCCATCCCCTCTCTTTCAGTCTGTTTGTGTCCCTAGGTCTTAAGTGGGTCACCTGTAGACAGCATATATATGGGTCTTTTTTTTGGAATCCATGCAGCAAGCCTATGTCTTTTGGTTGGAGCATTTAATCCATTTATGTTTAAGGTAATTATCAATATATAGTTCCTATGACCATTTTCTTAATTGTTTTGGGTTTGTTTTTGTAGGTCCTTTTCTTCGCTTGTGTTTCCCACTTAGAGGAGCTCCTTTAGCATTTGTTGTAGAGCTGGTTTGGTGGTGCTGAATTCTCTTAGCTTTTGCTTGTTTATAAAGTTTTTGATTTCTCCATCGAATCTGAATGAGATCGTTGCCGGGTAGAGTAATCTTGGTTGTAGGTTCTTCCCTTTCATCACTAAGTATATCATGCCACTCCCTTCTGGCTTGTAGAATTTCTGCTGAGAAATCAGCTGTTAACCTTATGGGAGTTCCCTTGTATGTTATTTTTCATTTTTCCCTTGCTGCTTTCAATAATTTTTCTTTGTCTTTAATTTTTGCCAATTTGAATACTATGTGTCTCAGCATGTTTCCCCTTCGGTTTATCCTGTGTGGGACTCTCTGCGTTTCCTGGACTTGGGTGGCTATTTCCTTTCCCATGTTAGGGAAGTTGTCAACTAAAATCTCCTCAAATATTTTCTCAGGGCCTTTCTCTCTCTCTTCTTCTGGGACCCCAATAATGCGAATATTGTTGCGTTTAATGTTGTCCCAGAGGTCTCTTAGTCTGTCTTCATTTCTTTTCATTCTTTTTTCTTTATTTTGTTCCATAGCAGTGAATTCCACCATTCTCTCTTCCAGGTCACTTATCCATTCTTCTGCCTCAGTTATTCTGCTATTGATTCCTTCTAGTGTAGTTTTCATTTCAGTTATGGTATTGTTCATCTTTGTTTGTTTGTTCTTTAATTCTTCTAGGTCTTTGTTAAACATTTCTTGCATCTTCTTGATCTTTGCTTCCATTCTTTTTCCAAGGTCCTGGATCATCTTCACTATCATTATTCTGAATTCCTTTTCTGGAAGGTTGCCTATCTCCACTTCATTTGGTTGTTTTTCTGGGATTTTATCTTGTTCCTTCATCTGGTACATAGCCCTCTGCCTTTTCTTCTTGTCTATCTTTCTGTGAATGTGGTTTTTGTTCCACAGGCTGCAGGATTGTAGTTCTTCTTGCTTCTTCTGTCTGCCCTCTGGTGGATGAGGCTATCTAAGAGGCTTGTGCAAGTTTCCTGATGGGAGGAACTGGTGGTGGGTAGAGCTGACTGTTGCTCTGGTGGGCAGAGCTCCATAAAAGTTTAATCTGCTTGACTGCTGATGGGTGGGGCTGCATGCCCTCCCTGTTGGTTGTTTGGTCTGAGGCAACCCAACACTGGAGCCTGCCTGGCCTCTTTGGTGGGGCTAATGGCAGTCTCTGGGAGGGCTCATGCCAAGGAGTACTTCCCAGACCTTCTGCTGCCAGTGTCCTTGACCCCACAGTGAGCCACAGCCACCCCCTGCCCCTGCAGGAGACCCTCCAATACTAGCAGGTAGGTCTGGTTCAGTCTCCCTTGGCATCACTGCTCCTTCCCCTGGGTCCCAATGCGCACACTACTTTGTGTGTTCCCTCCAAGAGTGGAGTCTCTGTTTCCCCCAGTCCTGTGGAAATCCTGCAATGAAATCCCACTAGCCTTCAACGTCTGATTCTCTAGGAATTTCTCCTCCCGTTGCTGGACCCCCAGGTTCGGAAGCCTGACGTGGGCCTCAGAACCTTCACTCCAGTGGGTTGACTTCTGTGGTATAAGTGTTCTCCAGTCTGTGAGTCACCCACCCAGCAGTTATGGGATTTGATTTTACTGTGATTGTGCCCCTCCTACCATTTCATTGTGGCTTCTCCTTTGTCTTTGGATGTGGGGTATATTTTTGTTGAGTTCCAGTGTCTTCCTGTCGATGATTTTCCAGCAGCTAGTTGTGATTCTGGTGTTCTCACAAGAGGGAGTGAGAGCCTGTCCTTCTCCACCATCTTGTTTCAAGGCCTTCTCCTTTTACAGAGCTGAGAAACTGAACTCTGACCCTGTAGAGCAGAAGGCCGATGGACAAGAAAGAAGCTGATTCATGCTTCAAAACCAGGAAAAACTCAGGATTTGGAAGCTCTGGGAAACTCTTTTGTTCAGCTTAACTCTGAACTCCGAAATCTTTCTGCTTTCAATTCTTCAAGTAAGGCACCCCTGAGTACAGTGTCACCCACAGGCTCTTGAGTGGGATATTTATTGTGAAAGTAGGGAGTAGGAGGGGGAGGAGGCTACAAAATGATGGGTGGAAAGTAATGGTAAGTTTCAAGAGTTCTCTGTGGAGGTCTACTCTTCTTCATGCCTCTTCATGGGTTATGTGCAAATTTGGGGGCGTTCAGCGTGTTACATGTGGTGGATTTTGGCCTGTGATGTCTAAAATTCACTGTCAGTCATTCTCGTTCCTCAATGCTCCTGTGCAATGTCCAGCTGAAGGGGCTGTCAGCAAGTTGCTTCCCTGGTACTCTGCAAGAGGAGCTTGGGGTCTCTGAATCATTTTGTTTTTATTTTATTTCTACCTTTTGGGCCTTGAGTATGCAAGAAACAGGGTATGGTTTCATTGACATGTCTTAAATATTTTTTCATGAAGACATAGGAAGAACTCAATAAATATTAGCTGCAATTATTGCTTCTGAGAAATTTTTTCAGAGTAACTAATTGATAAATAATTAATATGAACTATTTATTTGTATAAATAATAATAACATACTTTCTTAATCTGAACCTGGAAATAATATCTTCCTCATAGTATTGTTATGAATATCAAATGAGAAAAAACAGAGAGAGTTCTTTGTAATCTACAGCACACTCAAAAATACCAGTTCTTATTGTTATTGTTGTTATTAACAGAAATAGACCCTCTCCTTCATCAGTAAGTTCTCTCCAGTAGGAGGGGTGGACTGGCTGAGCTTTGATCATGTCTCAAACGACTCAGCACAGTGTGTCTTTTGTCTGAAAAGCCAAGAGAGAGAGTAGTTCAGTCAGTCACCACCTTTATCTCTCCTACTCTAGAAAATGAGAATTTTGACAAAAAAAGAGAGACTGAATTAGAAGCACCTCTTTGTAGACTGAGAATAGGATGGTAAGAATAAAGAAATGAGGATAATGTTTTATAAATGTTCTTACCCAGAGATGTTTTTCAATGGTTAGAACTAAGAAAAGCAGAGTACATTTCCAAGGTTATATTTTATCAAGGTTATATTTTAGGTGATTATGCCAGCAAAGAAAATGATAAAGGACAATCTAAGAAACAGCAAGACAATAAGGGCATTTCTTTGGCATAGATATTAAAGACCAGTAGCAAAGCAGTTATGATTTACTATTCTTCCTTAATGGAAGTATTAAAATATGTATATGTTATTTATAATGTATACAAAGCTATATAGTTTGTAATCTCCAAAGAGAGCCCATGTATTTGAGAAGAATAAAATACTAGCATAAATCAATCTACTCAAATACGCTTTCCTTATGATCCATACTGGCATATATGTAATTCCATGAAAAATACCTTGACATGTCTTTGAGACATAACACAGGTTTGTGTGTGTGTGTGTGTGTGTGTGTGTACGTGAACATGCTGGCATGTGCCATTGCAATGCTGATCACTCTACAAATCTTTAAAATTGGAGAGGATTTGGGAATTTTTATGGCCTAGATGAACGTGGAGTTGGAGTTGTCTTCCAGTTTGGGGCCTTTTAATGTGCCTATTTGTAGTTTGTCATGAAAGCTTCACGGGAGTGGTAGAATTGCAATGAAGCAGTTTCAGGAGTTCTTGGTTCTAGTCCCAGTGCAGTTGTAGATGAGCACTGTGACCTTGGACAAAGTCATTTAACCTCCCTGGATCTCAGTTTATTCATCTGCAAAGCATTGAAGTTGAACTCTGTGATTTCTAAGGTCCTTAGGAGAGGTAAAGTTTTATGATTCTCTGCAAGTTAATTATTGAGGTCCTTTGTGGTCAAGTGTGCATCCTTCATTGTTTCAGGCAGCAATAAACAAGAAAAACTTCTGCTCCAAAATTAGAATATTCTGTAACTTACTAGAAATAGATGAAAATATTCTAAGGAGAATAATGATTACATAATTTGATCTAGGCACAATGATGAAAAATTCAAAACAAAGCCTATTTACCATCTCCTTAAGTGATTCACTTGTTCAAAAACAAATCAAGACTGAGGCTCATTATTCCCTGTAGTTCAAAACTACATAACATTGTGGGTGCTTCAGTTAATGCCTTTGCTATAGTCGACATAGTCTTTGGATTTGCCTCTGTTCCTTGTCAGCGCCAGTGACAGAGCCAGAGAGTTTTACACAGAGAGTGGATTTAAAAGAAAGGCATGACAACATCTTTTCTGTTGCTTAGATTTCTTTGGTCACACATTATATCTCACTTCCCTAGTGTGAGGCCACTGGCCTATGTTCCAACTTTAATTCCCTCACAGATGTTAAAGAGACTAATAATATCCCCAGGGCCTGTCTCAGACAGAATAGCACAAGAGACAAAGGCTGGCTTTGGGACATTTTAACCTCCCTTTTCAGAACCATCACCAAGTGCTTAGCTTGTGTCCCACTCTCTCAGGGCTGGATTTGGATACTGTGTTTTCTGTTACCTGACAAGTATTTAAGATGGTGTCCACTCAAGAGAGTTTGCCTTATGGTAGTGTGTTCTCAGTGCTTAAAAAAAAAGAATTAAAAAGTCTTGACAACCAAAAGAATTAAAGTGTATAATTTTACCAGAAGTGAATGCCATTTACAAAAAGAAGAAGTCTCTTCAGGACAGGGAGGTAAGTTAAAAGTCACTATAGATATATGTATCTTTACATATAGATTCATTTAGGTGTTATACATAGAAAGATTGAGTAGGTAATATGATATATTGAAAAAAGCAGAACTATACTTAAAGTTTAGACCTTAGCAAGCTTTTCGTCACCTCCTTGAGACTCAGTTTTCTAATTTAAAAAAATAGGAAATTGTATAACCCCATGTGGACTTTCCATTAGATTTAACTGAAATTATTTATTTAGCATCCCTGGGACAATTGTCATGCTATTCATATGGTATTCCCTAAATACTCATTCTTTTCTCTTAGAAAGCTATTATATAAAATAAGAAGCTAGCCATTTTCAAATTTCAAGTAACAAATCACAATTAACAGTGGCATAGCAGATTTTCTTACATCACAAAAAATCAGGTTGGTAGGAGCTAGCATGGGTTCAGGAGTACAATAATATCAGGGTTAGACTCTGCAGTTCTTTTGCTTTCCTCTCCTGACTGCAAATGGCTGTAACTTTTCTGGGTATCATATCTATATTCAAAATGAGAAGGAGAAAATGGTGTGACATCCTTTGTTAGGAAAGTATAAGGATTTGTAGAAGTTCCATAGCAGACTTCCCCTTAATTTCATTGGACAGACTGGGTCACATGACTGGATCTAACTGTTAGGGTGGCTGGGAGGTAAAAACAAGATGCCATAATAGAATCAAACCAATAATTAGCCAATGTTTGGGGCTAACAAAACAAACTGTTCTGGAAATAGGCTTCTTTCTGTCAGTATGGAGAACTAGTCTGGCGAGCCTGCTGGATCTTTCTCTACAAAGCAAATATGTAAAGACTATAGAAATAAAACATGGAAGTTAGGAACTAACAAAAAATTAAGAAATACTTGGGAAGACTGAAAGTTATCCTAAACTGGTGAACATCTATGTTACTCGGATTGCAACCTATGGAAACTGCCTCTCCCTATATTGCATGTTTCTACAAGCTAATACTGCAAGAGTACCATGGTGGAGCAGCATCACATAAGAGTTGTTACCTTGTTCTGTGATGCCCAGAGCCTTCCACTCTGGATTTCATTCCATCCAATCTTTTAAAACTTACCAGGAAGGACACAAGTTGAGATTTGGCCTCTAGAAATTTCCAAGCATGTTTTACCAGAAAGAGTAGCTGCTACCCCCAGGAGGTCATGAATTCATAGGCTAAAATAACTAGATCTCTCTGGATGGAATACAACAAACTGAACAATACATGAAGTTGAGTTAGACCACACAGAACAATAATTTAAAATAAGCATAATAAATATACTCAAAGACAATGCCAAATGGGGAAAGAACCAGAAGTCATATAAAGAATGAAATGGGAATGTTAGAAATGATAAATATAATCATTAAAATAATCTGATAGAATAATAAGAATGGTGATAGCCAAATAATAAATTTAGTGAATTTAAAGAATGAGGAACTTTCCCAGAAGTCAGGAGACAGGACAGAGAGAGAGAAAACAAAAGTTAAGCTATTGTGGCCTATTGTGGTAGGCAAAAGAGACTTTGAGGATGTGATTAAGAGTTTTGAGATGGGAAGATTATCCTGGATTATCAGGGTGAGTCCAAATGTGAAAAGGGAAGCAGAAGAGATTTGAAGAGGCCATGCTGCTGTCCTTGAAAATGGAAGAAGGGGCCAAGAGCCAAGGATGCAATAAATCTCCAGAAATTGGAATAAGCAAGGAAGCGGATTCTCTTCTACAGCCCGCAGATGGAGTATGACCCTGCCTCCCTCTTTGGTTTTGGCCCAGTGAAATACATCACAGACTTCTGACCTCCAGAACTGTAAGATAATAATTTGTGTTGTTTTAAGCCACTAAGTCTGTGATAATCTGTCATAGGAGTCATAGGAAACTAATACAGATTTATACAGGGTTGAGGTAGAAACATTAACATCTTGAAATTAGGAATCCTAGAGGAAAGTAAGGGGAAGAAGGATAGAAAATATTTGTAAAATTGGAAATACTTCTAAAATAAAGGAGAAAAACTTTTCATAGTTAAATATAAAAATTCTCTGATTGAAAGAACTTATAGAACACCAAATAGGAGAGACAGAGAAATACCCACATTAAGAAATTATAAAAATAAAGCATGTATTTGGTCATGAAAGGAGCTTCATCAAATTCCTAGAAGTCAATATCTTATAGACTTCCCTCTCTAATTTACAATAAAGTTAGAAATTGATATTTAAATGGTAGCATTAAAATAGGTTATTTTTGGAAACAAAGTATCTTACTAAATAATCCTTAGCTTGGAAAAGATTTCATGAAAGAACTTTAGAAATTAGAGATACATGGAATTATTTGACATTAGAAAAAGTATATGTCAAATTCTGTGAGACACAGCTAAAGTAGTCCTTACATGAAAATAATAGCTTTAAATATATTTAAAATATATATTTAAAATGTATAAATATGTTTAAACAAATATGTTAAGCATTCAGAAAGAAATTAGAAAATAGAGCAACAGAGGAAACAAAGAAACACAAAGAAAAAAAAGAGCAGAGATAAAATAGAAATCAATAAAATGGACAAAGAGTAGAAAAAAATCAATTAAAAACTGTTTCTTTGTAAAGATAAGGATATCTTTAACAAGAGTGAACAAGAAAAAATAGAATAGGTGCTGATAAACCAAATCCTGACACCAAATATTTAAAAGCAAAACCATATTATGAATAACTACATTTTAAATTTCGTGAGCTTACTATAATTTGATTCCAAAAAACAGGTAAAGATAACAAGAAAATAAAAGTAAAGACTCATTCATTAAGACAAGAAAAATTCTAGATAACATATTAGCGAAGGGAATCCAGCTGTGGCTTAAAAATTAACATAGCATGATTGTCTTCCTTGGGTTCCCTCAGAAGGAGGCACTGAGAGAAAGATTCACATAGAAGTAGGACACTTAGGAGGTGATGCCAGGAAACATTTATAGGAAAATGAGGAAGTGATTCAGGAAGTGAAGGCTGTTAATAAAGAGCCTGATAGCCAGCAAGTCACTTCTGTGGGCACCTGGCATTATGTCAGCAGGAAAACCCTAGGACACAGTGTAGACCCCCTGCCTGAGATTAACCTCACCTGCACAGTGTGGGAGTATGCTCTCTTATAAATGAGTCTCCATCATTTATAAATGTTGAGAGCTGCTCTCCATAATTAAGTTGTTACCAAATAAATCAGCATTTCATAGACTTAAATATTACCTGAAATAGTCTGAATCAGTTAATACAATTCAAAATATATCATTCTTTCAGATAACATCTAAGAAAAGAAAAAACCTTGCTTTTCTTCTGTACAAAATAAGTATGCAAAATACATATACTAAGAATGTTATTTTCAGTTTTCAACATGATTTTATTTTCAGTTGCTATAAGATGTAATTAAATACTGAACTTTTTGTGGAGTTTTCTTTTTGAAGAAAAGAATGCTATTGGCTTTTTGTGGAAGAATGTTGCCTGTCCTTTCCTTAAAATAAAATTTTAAAGTGTCATTTTAATGCTTTCACTTCTTTCAAGTGAAATTTGGTTTAAGGATGAGAAGTTGAAGAGAAAAAAAAAAAAACCTCTTTTGAATACACATGCACACACAATGCAGTCTTTGAATTAAGCTTCTAGAATGTTCTCTTCTTATGGAAACTTCTTAGGACTAGGTCTATTTTCCCTGCAATGTCTCATTAGCTCTGAACACATTTTTCCCTAGATAAATTTAAAAGCTCATCCTAATTAGACTTCACTGGGGTGGTCTGAGTTATTTGATCCATTCAGAAAAATGATAGAAGAAAAGATTACCTTAGGCGGCTAGCATGAATGAGACTGAGGATAACTATGGTGATTTTAAGCTTTGGATTAGGTTTCATGGAATTTTCAACAAACCAGCCTCAACATCAGGCAATAAATAGTACTCACAAGCAATCTTCTCTTTCATCTTATTAAGTGCTTTTGTAACTGTAATACTATTTTCATCTTTCCTGGACTCATTTTGTTCCTGACACCACCCTACCCTACCATGTTGTTTAAAACAGCAGTGAATTAATTATTTAATGGTAAGTGGACTTTCATTTTAGGATGTGCCCCTCTTCAAGTTTACTATCAATATCCTTCACAAACTTTCTCCTTACCTGGACTACTGCAAAGACTTTCAGTCTATCCTTTACGCTGATGGCAGAGCTCTTTCTCTAAAACTGCCCATGCAGGACATCCACTCTAGGTGTTTCCAGAGTTCCTTGTCCTTTGTCCACCATCCTACCTAAAACATTATCTTTTAGTTTTCTATTTATTAGAATGCATCTGCTACATTTTTCTCTTTTCCAGTTATGTTGTTAGAATCTAGCAGATGGGATATACAGTGCATGGCACAGCATATGGAAAATGGGTTTATTTTTGATTTTTTTTATTGGAGTATAATTGCTTTACAGTGTTGTGTTAGTTTCTGATGTAGAACAAAGTGAATCAACCGTATGTATACATCTATCCCCTCCCTCTTGAGCGGCCCTCCCACCCCTGCCCCTCTAGGTCATCACAGAGCACTGACCTGAGCTCCCTGTACTATACAGCAGCTTCCCACTAGATATCTATTTTATACATGGTAGTGTATTTATGTCAATGCTACTCTATCGATTCGTCCCACCCTCCCCTTCCCCACCCCGTGTCCACAAGTCTGTTCTCTACATCTGTGTCTCTTTTCCTGCCATGCAAATAAGTTCATCAGTACCATTTTTCTAGATTCCATGTAATGCATTAATATACGACATTTGTTTTTTTCTTTCTGACTTACTTCACTCTGTATGACAGACTCTAGGTTCGTCCACATCACTACAAATGACCCAATTTTGTTCCTTTTTATGGCTGAGTAATATTCCATCATATATATGCACCACATCTTCTTTATCTATTCATTTGTAAAAATGATTATATAAGTTAATTGACCTGATCTGAACATGTCATTAATATTTTTCCATAGATGACAGAATATAGTAAAATGTTCAAAGTTAGGTCCCAAACTTCCTTTATAAGTAAAATTATTTTTACTTTTCAGGCATGTTTCTGGTTAGTCTTTCCACAAATTCTATGGTCAAATGGCTCTCAGCTTTCCTGTAACACGTCCTTCTGTTTCTCTTTTTCCTACTTGATGTCAACATTTTACTATGAAAATTATCAAACATACAGAACAATTGTAAGAAATATCATTGAACTCCCATTTACCTCCTACTTAGATTTCACAATCAACATTTTGTTTCATGCCACACATCTATTCATCGATCTACCCATGAACCCATTTATTTTTATCCATTTCAGAGTAAGTAATGGATATCACTACACTTTATCTCTAAATTTTTCAGCATGCCTACAAGTTAAGTATTTGTGGTTCTTTTTTTTTTCTTTTAAGTAAAATTAGCATAGAGTGAAATGCAAAAATCTTAAGTATAGTATTCAGTAAGATTTTATTTTATTGAAATATAGTTTATTCACAATGTTGTGTTTAATTTCTGCTGTACAGCAAAGTGACTCAGTTATACATATACATATTCTTTTTCATATTCTTTTCTGTTATAGTTTATCACAGGATATTGAATACAGTTCCCTGTGCTATACACATTAGAATTTTATTGTTACTGTTCAATAAGTTTTGACGAATACATACACCTGTGTAACTTAAAATTATCAAGATACCAGCCCACAAATTTCTCTCAGGTCTCTTCCCAGTCAATCCCAGCCTTCTGCCCTTTCAGCTACAATTTCTGTTCTGTTTTGTTTTTTTAACCATAACTTTGTTTTGCTTTTCTTAGAGCTTATAAATGAAATCACAAAGTACAGTCTCTTTTGTGTAAGGCTTCTTTCACTCAGAATAATGGTTTTGAGATTCAACCATATTGTTGCATGTATCAGTAGTTTGTTCTTTTTATTGATGAATTGCATTTCATTGTATTAATATAGCAACCTGTTTTTCCATTCTGTTAATAGAAACTAGAGCTATTTCTAGTGTTAGGGCTCTTTCATATTATGAATAAAGCTTCTATAAGCATCCTTATATAAGCCTTTTTTGTTGACATTAGCTTTTATTTCTTTTGGGTAAATACACAGGTATTATTGGATTAGGAAATAAGTGTGTATTTACTTTTCTAAGAAAGTGCCAGAACTTTTTCCCTAAAACTTGTTTCACTTTGTACATTCACCAACAATGTATGAGAGTCTGAGATTCTCCACCGACTCACCAATATTCAGTGATATCAGTGACTGAAAAAGCTATATTATCCATCTAAAGTTTTATCCAGGGTCAGGGAAGCATGACTTTTGGAAGCAAAGGTATAGAAAAAAGTATTTATTTTGTAATTTTACACTAGGAAATCCAATTTATTCAGTAACTTGATTATATTTTTGTCATAATATCATATTTTATCTAAAAGTATATTTTACCCCAAAGTGATATTATACTTCAAGACAGTACTATTATTAAAAACTATACCATAAAAATAATTATCTCATTGGTAAAACTTAGTAAGGAGCTGAAAGTTTCAGATTCTAAAGATGAATATTGTTCCCTATAAAAATTTTAATATAAAGTTTTTAATTGTTAAAACTTATATTTGTTATTTAAAGCGGAAGTAATAAATAGCAATAAATTATTATTAATTTTTAATATAAGATCAATTAATTTGTTTGATTAAAATTGATCAAAACAAATTAAATGCCATTAATTTAATACTTAGCAACATAAAAGGCCAGACCAAAACTTATGTTTCCGTATGACCCTTGCCTTTAGTCACTACAATAATAAATCTTTTCAAGAATAACAACCCAAATTGAATTTGATTGTCTGAAGGAAAAACACAAAATATAAAATACAGTTTGTAATGACCATTTGTAAAGAAAAAAATTAGATGTCAATGAAGAGTCACTCAGAACTGTTTTGCTTTGCTGCATTTGATTGGCTTTTCCTTAATTTTAATCAGTTTGCAACGAATTGTGATCTCATTGAATTCTTCGGCAAGTATTGCTGAGTAACTATTAAGTGCAGAGACTACAGGAAGAAGTCAAATTGATGAAGATTTTATGTTGTTGAGCTTCTATTCTTGTGGGAAGAGAGAGCCAAATAGTTACATAAAAGTGTCAGGGAGAGCCATGAAAATAATTTCAGTGAGGGCTGGAGCCGGTGGCTAAGTGTGGTTTCTGATGGGGTGGCAGAGGAAGTCCTCTCTGATGAGGTGGCATTTGAGCAGGGATCTGAATGATGTGAGAGTAGCCCAGTGGATATAATGTGGAAGAGCATGTTACTCCTCTGTACAGTACTGAACAGATACTAATTCTTGTTCTTCCATTTATCTTTATCTGATTACTGTACCTACCAGTTTTCCTTAATAATTTTTCTCTTAAATGAGTACAAATCTTAATATTTTAAATATATTTCCATTGTATTCTTACTGTTCATCTTTGACTAATTATTCCTATGTTAGTAGAGCAGATCAATATTTGAATTTTGTTTAGGTTTAAATAACCTCATTTACAAATGCCGGGATGTAAGATGGCTTCTGGTTAGGTTACTGAAGTTTAATTTTATTCTTAGAAATTACTACTGTAATATTATAGTCTTTACAGTAAATATTATTGTGTTTTGCCATGGCCCATTCTTAGCAAGGAATTTGGTTTTAATCTTGTTGGTTTGAATTTCTTTTATATGTTAAATATTAATGCTTAAAAGAAATCCATAAAATAAAAATTCAAGCTGAACATACTGTGTGTTCTATGTTTTACATACATACTGAACTTTTTTCTGTTCAGTTTTTCCTCTCCCGTTGCCGAGCACAGGCTCCGGACGTGCAGGCTCAGCGGCCATGGCTCACGGGCCCAGCCGCTCCGCACATGTGGGATCTTCCCGGACCGGGGCATGAACCTGCGTCCCCTATATCGGCAGGAGGACTCTCAACCACTGCGCCACCAGGGAAGCCCTGTTCAGTTTTTTTTACAAACATACTGTGTGTTCTATGTTTTAGAAAACCATTTGTACAATAAATAATTCATCTATTCATCTATTTTTATTTTCATATTTTTTGATGGTGCTCTTTGGGGCTTATAAATAATTTTAGGAATATATAATGTTCTTATTTATAGTAAAGTAAATGAAAATATGGGTATATGGCTAAAATTATAAAATACCAATGTATATTACTTATATATTTATATGTTTATGATAAATGCCAACATATAATTTTTTCATTCCTTCTCTCTTTTTAAAACACTGTCCTTTTATTCCATTTATGCTATACTACTTCATTACCTTCTCCAGGGTAAATGAAAACTATATTTTTCTAGAAACTCTTTTGTAATACAATATATCACAATAATATTTTTCCCAGTGTGTATCATAATCACCTTTTTATTTGATCTTTTATAGCTACTCCTAATCATGTGGCTTGCCAAGGTTTTTAAACTATCCATCCGTGTGTCAGCTGTGACATTACCTTTTCATAACACTTGTCTAGGTTATCACCATGCATTGTACTTTTTTCTTCTACTGGGCCATATTCTCTTACTTTAAGTTTCCTGTAGTTTGGGGCACCTTTAACTGTTACATTAATGATTCTTGGCATTAAATCTGATGATGCAGTCCTTCTAGTCTATTGCTATGGGTTGATAAGTCTTGCTGAACCTGGAGCACTGGACTTGTAGGTAGAAACCAGAGTTAAGTTACTTGGTCGCGTCATCATTTACCATTCTGGAATGATATCGGAAAAGTCACTTCATCTCTTCGAGTCTGGTTTTCTTATCCTTAAATTATAATACCAATTCCATCTCACTATTATGAAGATAAAATAATATAATATGTTTGAAAGTTAAACAGTAAAATGCTATATAAATTATTATTGGCTTCTTCTATTATAAAACTTCATAAAATATTGGCTATCATGGATGTTATATAGGTAAAGAGCTGAAAGAAAGTTGTGATAACTTCAGAGAGCTTCAATGCATTAAAAACCCAGCCAACCAAACTTAACAGTTAAAAAACTCAGTTAATGTGTTGAAATGCATTGGGTGGGAAAGAAATCAGCAAATGCCTTTAATCTATCCTTATATAAAGCTGATTAGAATTTTTGAAAGGTTATGACAAACATTTAATAGAGTACAATCATGTCTAAATAAGAACTGTGGGAAAAGAGAAAGTGGTTGAGATTACTGCTTCTTAAATAGATATACATATCTGTGGTAAGCGAGATTCTAACATGACCCCCAGGATTCTCAGCCCCCGATGTACACACCCTGTGTAGTTCCCTCCTTTTGAATGTGGGCAGAACCTCTGAATATGAGGAACTACCACTTGCATAATTAGGTCACTACTCAATTGACTTTAGTTTAATTAAAGGGAGATTATCTGGGTGGGCCTGACCTGTTCACATGAGCCCTTTAAATCCCAGTCTAGAGGTCAGAGACAGCAGAAGAGAGATGCTCAAAGCTTGAGAGGCCTGTGGGAGCAGGGTCTGTGAGCTCCTGTCAAGGAACTGTGAGGGGCCTCTGCCAGCTGTCTATCCCTCGATCACACCAACACCAGCAGGAAAACGGGGTCCTTAAGTCTTACGGCCAACAAACCTAGTTTCTGCCAACTACCAGGGGAGCTTAAAAGAAGTTCCCAAGCTCCAGAAAGGAATGCAGCCCAACTGACAGTGATTTCATTTGTGTGACTCTGAGCTAATCCTCACCCAGATGCCTGACCCAAGGAAACCGAGATAACAAATTTGTATTATTTTAACTGCTCAATTTGTGGTTGTTAGGCACACAGAAAACTAATACAATGCCCTTCATAATATATTACTTCTTTGGAATTTTTAAAATTAATTAAAGTCAACTCTGGTAGACAGATTAATTTAACAAATGTATATATTTTTTCAAGTTGGTAAATTTCTCCCAAACTTGTTACACTTAAAAGTTTCTTCTCTTCTAAAAATTTCTTACATTCTTGTAAAGTTTACCCTAGCATCAGTGAGAGGAATAATATATCGTTACCAAGTTTTGAAGCATATATATGTGAATATAGTCTCTATTCTTGTTACTCAAAGTATGATCGAGAACAGAAAGCATCAGCATCTCCTGGGAGCTTATTAAACATGAAGAATCTCTGGCCCCACCCAGACCCAGTGAATCAGAATCTGCATTCTAACAAGACACCCAGGTGATAACACACTGTTGAGAAACATGGTCCTACCTTTTACTTGTTAATAATAAATATCTGCTAAGGGTCTTCCTCAGGAATTGTCATGATATAGTTCAAAGGGAAATCCATTTCTAGGACTCCAGGAGGGAAGTGACTACCTCCAATAAGGCAGTTAAAGAAAAGTATACATGGTCTTTATTCTGATGTTGGAATTTAGTCACTTAAAAAAATACTTTTTTGTTGTCATAAAATTTAGGGGAGGAAATTAGGCCCAGGTGTGGTTACATATAAATAATAGGGTTTGCTTAATCCTAACTACTATAGGAAAGATGCTAAGGAAAAGAGAGGATAAACTGAGGTCAGTAACCCCCTCACAGCTGCATCTCTGGAACTCTGATGGCCGCTTTGCTCAGGGCTTTCTACACTCCTACTGAATCAGAATCTCCACTCGTCATGTTTGAGTGCATACTTTTAAAAATCCTCTTTAAGTGATTCTAACTTACATTTTGAAAACAACTGCTTCTTTAAAAGTCTAGAATAACATGGCTTTATTTTATCTGTTTCTGTAACATACTACAGAAGTACATGATTAATTTGAAATTTTTGACATTTTCGTCTTCTTAGTTCCATTGCTGTAGGACTAGTTTATTGACTTTTTTGTTTGCTTTTATTTATATGTTCTTATTTTATAAATTTATTTTTCTGACCTTATGTTATTGGAAAACCCCTTGTTTGCTATTCAATGGTATATGAGTAATAATTAAAATTATTACATAATCCTTAATGGCTCAAAATGGATTCAGCTAAAATAATTAAAATAAGGTGTAAAAATTACCTTTTAGTAAATACATTAAAAATTATGGGGTGATTTTATATGGAAAGGTTCAGATATTAAACAATAATTTTTATTAATCTGATCCAAGTTTAAGTAAAATGAATCTTGAATCATGTCTATCCATGAATCAGAATGGGATAGGACGAGTTAGGGGTGGGTTCTAGGCAGTGGAGAAGGGATGAAGTTGGCAAAACCATATGGAGACCAGAACCTATGGCCCTAAGGACAGTTTGTATGAAAAGACAGCCTCTGATATTGGATACCTCATCACAAACAGTGGATCTGTTTATGGTTAGAAGTAGATGATATTCCCTCAGATGGAACTAACAAAACAGATCTTAGAAGACAATACCATGATGAGCTAGAACAGAGGAGAAGAAGTGGTGGATGACTCTGTATGAGAGCAAGTGACTCCAGCTATACTTGGGAATTTAGAAGAGATAGGTTTGGGTTGGAGCAATAAGAAAGAGGGCAAGTCTTAATTTTATGTATAACCAAGGATGGAAACAGAATACTAATTTATGGCTAATGTTAAGAAAGAAAATGTAACCAGGAAATATGGAGTATCCCTGGATTATTTGGTGGACCCACTTTAGGTCACATATGTTATACCCCCTTTTATGTTAACTATCTTTGTTTTTTCAGGTGATCTCATCCATTTTCAAAAGTTACTATGGAAACATCCACATCATTTTAAAGGTGACTCTGACTATAGGTGACAGTAGATTGTATAAGTTTGGGGCACGTTAGTTAAGATGGATGAATTAGATCCTTTCTGAAATATTTGGATGAGAGACTAAGGAACTCAAGTAAAAGTCTTTCCACATAGCTACATGTACACTTGGAGTTTGCAGGAGCCATATCTTTCTCCATGTGAACTTGTCTGAAATAGGAAAAAAGAAAGATAACAATTTGTAGAGGAGTGTTGTGATGGTTAATTTTGTATGTAACTTGACTGGATCACAAGGTGCCCAGATATTTGATTAAACATTATTTCAAGGTGTGTCTGTGACTATGTTTCCTGATGAGATTAGAACTTGAATCAGTGGACTGAGTTAAGCAGATTGCCCTCTCCAATGTGGGTGGGCAATTTGAGGGCCAGAATAGGACAAAAAGGCAGAAGAGGGAGTATTCATTCTCTCTATCTGCTTGAGCTGAGGCCCAAGTCTTCTCCTGCCCTCCAACTGACTGGGACTTACACCATTGGCTCTCCTAGTTCTCAGACCTTTGTACCTGGACTAGAACTATACTGGGTCTCCAGCTTATAGGTGACAGATCATGAGACTTCTCAATCTCCAAACATATACATATTTGGTTCTGTTTTTCTAGAGAACCCAGACTAACATGAGTATTGTAAAAATCAATCTTTTTGAAACATGACTTTTGCTCTTCACTAAAATATCCTTATGCAAAAAGTGAAGTTGACTATGACAATCCCTCCCCCTTTTCTTTTCCACATATAGGATCAACTACCAACCCCTATATGCACACACACACATAATCTTCCAGAAATTGTTTTGGGATCCTCTGGTAAGAGAGGCCCTCATATTAATAAGTATATAATATAATCTATAAATTTACATGATATACATATGAAAAGCATTTAAGTATATACTTGAAAACAAGAGTAGCATTACATGAGGTCAAATATACATTTGAGAATATATTCATATTTCCACTTTGAAAATAAATACAGTAAATATAGGTAAATATACATTTTTGAAAGGCCATTCGGATATATATTTGTAAAAAAAAGGCAGTCAGTATTTGTTCAGAGTTTTTAACTTGCAGGGCAGGAATAGAGATGTAGACGTAGAGAATGGACATGTGGACACAGAGGGCAAAGGGGAGGGTGGGACTAATTGGAAGATTAGGATCGACATATATACACTACCAAGTGTAAAATAGATAGCTAGTGAGAACCTGCTGTATAGCGTGGAGAGCTCAGCTTGGTGCTCTGTGATTACCTAGATGGGTGGGATGGGGGTAGGGGGAGGAAGGTACAAGAGGGAGGGGATATAAGTACACTCATAGCTGATTAACTTCGTTGTGCAGCGGGAACTAACACAACATTGTAAAGCAACTATACCTCAATAAAAGATAAAATAAAATATATATCATGAATTTAAGTATAATAGGTTGATGTCCGTCACTGGAATACAGAAAAAAGAAAACAAAAATTTCCTTATTTCCAGTTTGTGGTTTCCTCTGTTTCTAAAACCTAGGTAGATTTATTTTCATAGATTTGGGGAGATTTTTTAGCCTTTTTTACCTACAATTTGTTTCAATCACTACCAGAGAAAGAAGTCTTTAAAAGTATAGAAGAAATACATGGCCTAAGGCCAAGAATTCATAGTCCAAGTTGGTTAGGAAGTAGAGTTCTGAGAGAGCAGGAAGAGAGTCTCAGAATTTGACTTTAAGCTCCATAAGGTCAGCTTGCTTTGTTTTCTGTTATGCCCCAACCCAGTACTTGGAATGGAGTATGACCTCCAAGATTATTTTTGATTTGATGAACTATGTTCTACATAAATTTGAAGGATCTCTGTCCTGAAAATCCATAGGGTTTATTAGAATCTCAAAGTCTTAGCAAGTACTCTCTTCAAACATAGTTAAAAATTTCATTAACCTGATTACAACATGCATGTAGGAAATGATCCTTAGGAACAAGAAATCATTGTGGGCAAGAATACATGCGCATTTGATTTGATTTTGGTTTGTTTCTACTAAAAGAAGCAGCAAACAATGTAATAGACAAGTCTGATCACTGGGGAAATAACAATGAAAAATAGTATTCTCATGTCTCAAGAACATTAAAATAGAATCTTAACTATAGATAGTCCACTGATAATTAATTTGTTGTTGTTACATGTCATAAATCGCCAAAATACAGGACATACCCTAAAGCCATATTGAAGCAACTAAAAATTTATTACACTTCAGATGACTTAAAGGGAAATGTGAATGTGACTCATTATCAATGTAATGTATCTTTTAAAAAATCATTCATTCTTCATTCATTCACTCATTTATACACTCACTAAATATTTACTGCATAGTCACTGTGTGTTAATTACCATAACTATTTTACATAAGTTAAAACACAGAGCTATGTGTGTGTGTAAGGAAAGTCAGAGTACATCTCTGAATGCCTTCTCTCTGTGACATCCTGTGACTGCCTGAAGGTTCTGCCTCTAGTGCATCTTGTGTAAGAGGAATTCTGCAAGATGAGTGCTTTATCTTAGTTTCATTATGTACTGTAGATAGCCAGGGCACAAGGATGGATTTCTCGGTGTCTTCAGGTATAGGTATGCTTGGAAATTATTCCCCAGTTCTGAAACTACTCTACAGAACTCCCAAAAGAGGTATCAGTTCTGCTATGGTATAATGTTAAACTTGCCCAAAGGGTGAAGATTATATGGATTCTTTTATCACCAACAGTTTTGAACTTTGAGTTCTGGAGGACCTGTGTCCCTCTTTGGATTCTTATTTCTAATTTTAATAGGTATACATGAAAATTGCTACTTACTTTAAAAAGCTGTAAGAATCTCTTGCTGGAATTGATAATGTTAATGGTAACAGGTTACATTTGTGAATGCTTGTCAGCCACCAAATTCTGTTCTAAGTGCTGTCCATGTGCATTTGAAAAAAGAGGACAGGAGATACTGTTAGGTTAAGAAACTTCTGGGTGCTAAAGCTTAGAAATTTCAGGAGAGTCCAGTTCATAAAGTTTATGGCCCTGCTGTACATACTGCCTCATTTGGAGACTTAGTAATATTTGAGGAACTGATAGTTGATATTGGCTTAAGAAACCTAGAAATACCCAAAGCCTGCCAGGACAATTGTTCTCTCCCATCCAGGTTTCAAGGTATATGTTGTTTACAGCCTCGAATGATAACAAATGAGGAAGTCAAGGAATCACTTAATTATTAACTAAGCTAATTCCCAATAACCACCACAGAATTCTTAATAAACTGGGCTGAAGTAAGGGTTTTATTCCTCAACCCTAAAAAGTAGTAACAATCACCAACTTAGTTGCTTACTATCTTCCAAGCACTGTGCTTAACACTTTATATTGTTATATATATAGCACAATATAATGCAGTTAATCTTCCCAATAACATTATTACTATCCCCAATTTACAGATGAGGAAAGTGAGGCACAATGGGTTTTTAATAATTAGCCATCGTCATAGAGTTAGATAGTGATGGAGTGCCCATCTGCCAGGCCACCACAAGATTGCTTCCAGGCAAAGGAATTTACCTGTGAGCATGCTTCCTGGTGAAAAGAGGATCAGAATATAGGGTGGCCTGGCCTCCTATCTTAACTCATCTTTGGCCAATAGGTCACTTGGAGTTGACATAATTATGACCGGTTACCAAGGAATGCTGTTTGAGGAAGAGGGTAGGGACAGAAAAAGGCACCTTCTCTCCCTACAATATCTATTAGAAAAACTAAATATTACCTATATTTATTTCACATCTGATTTTAATGAAAGGCTTAAAAATGAAAAACTTCTAGTTTTATATCTCTTTTACTGTATTTAATGGATTTTATAAATTACATAACCAGTATTGCAAGCTCTCTGCCCTAGAATTTGAACTGAGACCAATATTTCTGCAGTTTAAAAAATGTTTCTCAGGACTAAATTATAGATGGTGACAAATCGGCCTAATACAGGGCATTAAAAATGAATTATAACAATTTTATTCTAGAAACTAAGCAATCCAAGCCAAATATCTCTTAAAGATTGTTCCATTATATTTTTGCTATTTTAATGTTTACTTACTCTTGTTTATTACTACCTGTTTATTACAAAGGATAATGTTTGATTTAAGTTGTCTCAGTGAAATCGATCATACTTATGAAAAACTTTCTTCATGATCAGAGCAAATATTTGAAATAATCGTGTCCAAGAAAGGGACAGAATTTTTAAAATATTATAGATTTAGGCATTAAAGCACTCTTCACATGACATTAATTCTTGCCCAAATGTGTAGACAACAAGATTGAAGTTCTGTCTGCCATTAATTAGATGTAGAATATTAAAGAATTGTAAACATGACCAAGTCTCAAAAATTTCTCCCCACTTGCTTCTGAAATATCACCCCCGTAGGCATCAGTTTGGAGAAAAGAGTGCTTTAAAGGGTTGTCTAGGTGGCTTATGTGTCTATGTCGTATTCAGAGTTAGAATCATAATAATTTCAAATATGCACTTGTCCTAATCACAGATATATCACATATTATTTTTAAAACAGCCATGGCAAGAACACCACGGATTTGGAAGATAAGATTTTAGTTTTGGTCTGCCACTACTGACTTTACCTGAACACTGCAGATTTCTGATGTCTCAAAGATTGAATTAGGTAGAGATGGAAGAGCTGCTGCCCAAAAGCCTCTTTCAGCTCTAATATTTCGGTTTCACACTCTGCCATTGATAATGGAGTATCTTATGAGGTAACTACCACCTGGCTCTTTCTCCATCCTTCTTCTTTTTCTATCACTTTTAAAGAAAGACTTTTTAAAAGAATAATATACATAGAAAAATATGTGCAAATCTTAAGTGTCAAACTTGATGCACTTTTATGAAGCAAATACACTCAAGTAACAGCAAAACATATTTTAAAAAAAAGAAAATTATCAGCAACTTAGTGTCTGCCTTGTGCCCTATTTCATTCACTAAAACCACATAGTAGCCACTATTCTGACTTATAACCCCAAATTCTAGAAATATAGCTTGATTTGATTATTTACATAAATGTGGTCACCAACTGTGATTGAAATTATATCCAAACTATAGGTCACCTAAGAGGATATTGGCATCTTAGCACTATTGACTCTTTTAACCAAGGAACATATATCTCTCCATTTAATTAAATCCTTATTAATTTCTCTCAGCAATGTTTTAAATTTTCATGTATTGATCTTGCACGTTTTGTTAGTGTTATACCAAATCACTTCATAATTGTTGATGCTATTATAAATGGAATTTTAAATTTGTTTATTGCTAATATGTAAAAATACAATTGAGTTTATAAATTGACACTGTGTCTTAAAACCTTACTAAACTCACTTAATTCTAGTAGTTTATTTGTAGACTCCCTGAGATCATCTACTTGTATGATTATGTTGTCTTCAACTAATGGTAGTTTTACTTCTATTTTGATCTATATAACTTTTTCCCCCTTTTTCTTGCTTTATAGCACTTTCTAAGACTTGCAGTAAAATGTTGACTAGGAGTGGTGAGATAAGACATTCTTAGCCTGTTCCTGATCTTAGGGGGAAATGATTCAGCCATTTCCTACCAAGTATGGGGTTAGTTACAGGTTTTATACCAAGTTGAGGAAATTTTCACCTATTTCTAGCTTGCTGATAGTTTTTTTATTATGGCTGCTTAACTTTGTCAAATGCTTTTTCTGAATCTATTCATATTAACATATTTTTTCACAGTTATTTGTTATTATAATGATTTACATTGATTAATTTATGAATTTTGAATCAGTCTTTCATTCTTAGCCTAAATTCCATTTGCTGATCTAATGTGTTAATATTTTATTAAGGAGTTTTTTTTATATGTTCATGAGGGATGTTGGTCTGTAGGTTTCTTTTTTTGTAATACCTTTGGTTTGATTTCAAGGTATAACTAGCCTCATAAAATGCGTTGGGAAGTATTAACTACCTCTCTATTTTCTGGAAGAGTCTTTGTAGAATTTTTTTCTTAAATATTTGGTAGAGTTCACTAGTGAAGCCATCTGGGACTGGGGTCTCCTTTGTGGGAAAGTTTTTTTGTTTTTTTTTGTTTTCCTTTAACATCTTTATTGGAGTGTAATTGCTTTACAATGTTGTATTAGTTTCTACTGTATACCAAAGTGAATCAGCTATATGCATATGTATATCCCCTATCTCCTCCTTCTTGCATCTCCCTCCCATTCTCCTTATCCCACCCCTCTAGGTGGTCACAAAGCACCGAGCTGATCTCCCCGTGGGCTGCAGCTGCTTCCCACTAGCTATCTATTTTACATTTGGTAGTGTATATATGTCAATGCCACTCTCTCACTTCTTCCCAGCTTACCCTTCCCCCTCCCCGTGTCCTCAAGTCCATTCTCTATGCCTATGCCTTTATTCCTGTCCTGCCTCTAGGTTCATCAGAGCCTTTTTTTTTTTGATTCCATATATATGTGTTAGCATACGGTATTTGTTTTTCTCTTTCTGACTTACTTCACTCTGTATGACAGACTCTAGGTCCATTGTGGGAAAGTTTCTGTGTTAAAAATTCAATTGGCTTATTCAATTGCTTTAATTGATATTGATTTTCTCAGGTTGTCTATTTCTTTTCTCATTGAGCTTTGATAGGTTTTTAATTTCCAGACATTTGTTCATTTAACCTAAATCAAATTTATGAACATAAATTGTTTGTAACATTCCTTTCTTTTCCTTTTCCATCTCTGTGAAGTTCTCTCTACCCTTCCCAGTACTGGATATTGTTTTTTTTGTTTTTTTCTCTACTTGCTCATTTGGCTCATTTCACAAGGATTGCACTTCCCCACCATCTGTCAGAGCACCCAGGGGATGTTTGTCAGATCTTCACAATGAGAACCTTGTGAGGATCCCGAAGATAAAACCCACAAACATGTGGGGACCCCTAAGATTGCAGCCCTTAGAGTTTCTCAGTCTCCCACTGGTGCACGCTCAGCCATCAGCAAATTCATCAAAATTACAGTGCATATGTCTTAGTACACTCAGCTCCAAATAAGAAAATCTTGATTGTGACTCTATGGACTCTCCTTTATGTCCAAATTTTAGGGCGACAATTTGCCCTGCCGTCTGAGTTCTGTAGGGAGACCAAGAAAAGTTACTGAATCTCAGTTGGTCCAGCTTTTATTTATTTATGGCATAAAGGTAGAGGTGAAACTGGAGGTCAACTTAGTAATTTTAGTTTCCTTTTTATTATTGCTTTTTGTGACTTTTTAGTTACACCATTTAAATATTTTTTAGTTACAAGGTCCATCTTTAGCTTATCTCAGTTATTCAAAAAATATGTGGTTATATTTTTTCTTCATAAAGTTATCTTTTAAAGATAATAAAATAGGAAAACATTTGTCCACATTTTGAATCATTTCTTGATTTTTAAAATTTCTTTGTTTAGATCCAAATGTCCATGTACTATATTCTTTTTGCCAGAAAAACACTCAAATGATTCTTGTAGTTCCTCTCTGATAGCAACAAATTATCTCAGTTTCTAGTTTTCTGAAAAAGTCTTAATTTTACCTTGATTTCTGAAAAGTTTTATTTTCTGGGTACACAGTTACAGGTTGACAGCTTTATCTTTCATTATTCAAAGATTTCCCTTTTTTTTTTAACTACAATGAAGATGTTGTCTAGTTTTTGATGAGATGTCTGTTGATGTTAGCTTCACTTCTTTACAAATAATGTATTTTTCTCTTCAAGATTTTCTATTTCCATTGGATTTTTAGCATATTTGTGTTTTTATTTGTATTTTTACTGCTCAAGTTTCTCTGAGATTCTTGGATCTGGGCTTTTTCTTTTCTCTTTTAATTAATTTTGGAAAATTCTCAGTCATTATCTATTTAAACATTTATTTTGGCCTGTTCCCTATTTCTTCTCTGGCTGGGAGTCCAACTACTTGTATTTTAGACCCTTTGATATGATCTCACAGATATTGAAATCCTGTTTCTGGAAGCCTGTTTCTGGGTTTCTTTTTTCTTTTTGGTTTAGTTTGTACAGTTCGTATTGACCTAGTTTTCAGTTCTACTTGTTTTCTCTGTTATATCTCGTCTACTCTTAAGCTCAGTGAAGGGATTTTTCATCTCCAGTACCATGGTTGGTTTTTTCTTTCTTTCTCTTTTTGTTCAAGCATTTCCTTTCATCTTTTTTCATAGTTTTCCTTTCATCTGTGTACTGGTATTCATCACTTCTCACATATTTTGGTCACCTTTCTCAGTAGAATCTTTAACAGATTTATCCCATAGTCATTTTAAAGTATCTTTGTGACAGTTCCAACTTCTGAGCCATGTCTGTTTCTCTTTCTGTTGATTATTTTCTCTGTTGACAATGGATCATTGTTGTCATTGCTGTTGTTTTGTGTGTCTTATAATACATTCTTTGGTTGAATGCTGTGTGTTGGGTGTAACAGAACATTAGAGCCAGAAGTGAATAGTATTTATGCCCAGAAAAGGTAATGCTTCTTATTCTTTCAGGCCATTTATTTGTGTGGGTGGTCAAAACTAATCTAATCAGCAGTTGAGCTGGATTTCAATTTTGCTCAATTACTGGCAGTGTGTTTCAGTGGTGGGCTTGTGCTGCCTTGTGCATAGTCTGTGCGAAAAGGGGTTTTCTTTCTTGATCTGCTCTGTGCTCCACCCTCAGCTTTTAGCAGGCTCTGCACACAAGTTCCATGGAGAGACTCTCTCCTCACTCTCTCCTCACTCTTAACTTTCTCTAGCTTTTTTAGGTAATCTATTGCTGTTGCCTGCAGCTCTGTTAAAGGTTCAGGGTCTGGGTGGGAGTCAAAGGTTGGTTCTCTCACTCACTCTCAGTGGTGGTGTTTTCTCAGCATTCCTGTCCATCTTCCTGCCCCCGGTGCAGCTAGGCCCTGCCCCAAATCCAGTATAAGTCTGTGCCTTGTTTCTCCTTGCCCCACAGCCTCAGAATCCACTTTGTGTCAGTGGAAGATACTGGTCTCATGTGGATTTTCTGCCTTTCCTCCAATGGCAGAGAGCTTTTTCTTCTACCTCCTTCCTAGCAGCAGCCAACTTTTGCCTAGGACCAAGGAGCTCCCAATCCCCTGGCAGCAGATGGCTTTTATTTCTACTACTTTCCCAACAGAGTGAATCTTTTCTTGGAAGTGGGGCAAAGAGGGCATCTTTTCACATCTCTAGTGTCAAATGGGTTTGCTTCATGTGAAAGAAACTTCTGTGCACCATGGAGGTGAGATCTCTTGTGTCTTTCCCCTTCCCACAGTCTTTCTTGTAATCACCAGTGGAAATCAATGGAAAAGATTTGGTCACTGGCTGTTGACTGGCTCCTTTTGAATCTGGAACTCCCAATGATTCTAAACTGATAATCTGGCCTTCAGTGGCTTTAAAGAATTCATTAAAATTTCAGTTATTTTCTTCCTATCCACTTTTATGACTCCTTCTCATTCCTCCCATACCCTGATAAAGGGTAAAGCAGTTCATATATCCTGTCCCTACTAAGATGGTCACCCTTAAGAAGTCACTTCATCTGATCATCTTGTGACATCAGCTCCCTTTGTACTTAAAGTTGTGATTTTTTAGAATATCTGGGTCTTAATCATCATTAGAGTTGGAGAAATATTCATTTGTGATTTTTTTTTTACATTCTAAATCATTTGTATCTATAGGACAGATTTTTTGGAATTCCAGAAAAAATCTAATTTTAATGTAAATAACAATAAATAATTTTTAAAATGTAACCTGTTTTTACTACCTTCTTTATAATTGTCATAATTTAAAATAAAACTATGAATTTAATTTAACTCTAAATAAACAATCATTACTCTTTCTAATTTAATAATTTAATAATATTACTGAAACTAAGAAAGATTTTTTAAATGTAATTAGAAACAAATTTTTTTGAATCATAATAATGGATGATTTAATGACTAGAATTAATTTGAAAACATGCAAATTCCCTTTGTGTGTATTTACCTGAACTTAAAATGAAGATTTATGTGAGAAATAATTTTTCTGTAATAACTTCTGTTTTTCTTAGTAAGACATTGTTATTTGTGATGCTCACGTAATTATATGCCAGTGTAACTCAAGTATGTAATGACATTTCTCTTTGAAACCATTTAAATAAGTCAGGAAATTGCTTTACTGTTCTGTTTCCTGACTTAAAACCCACTTTTGCCATGTTCGTTTTATTATGCAATCTGTCTCAACTCATCCAGGCAAAATATATTCCACAAAATATAATGTGCACTGAATGTTATACTGGTTGATAACCATATAATTGTATCCATTCTTACATTTATATTTGTACATAGACTTTAGCATACTATATAAACAGTCGTGTTTATAAATGTGCATGCAAATAATGTCTGAATAAGGACTTAAACATTTACTTTCCCTTCTTTAGTGATTTCAGTTGATTTTAAAATCAGATATTTCATGAATTATGAGTTGCTTTATGGATTATAAAAGATAAGTAAGGAGGGATAGAAGAATAATAACTCAATAAAATTGTAATATGTAATTAGTTTGATTAGGAAGTAAAAAAAAACAGACCTTCACCTCCACAAATGGATTGATGTTAGTTTTTACTCCATAACACATGAGTATATTTTCTACCAATTACAATGAATTAATGAAATTCCAAGTGATGACATAAATTCATATTTTATGGCAGTGGAGAAGCTATTTTCACTCAGGTGACACTAATATTATATAAAAACACTTTTAAGCAAATGCTCACTTAATCCCTTTCCTTTTGATCTCAGAAACTGCTGTTGGCAGGAATGTGCACTACATTACCTGGGAGGGGCCTTGCTTTGTCTTCATTTTTATTGCAAAGTCATGTTTCTGAGTGATGTTTCTCATCTTTCCTGTCAAGATGACCATGGAGACCATGATCTTATGCTGTTCGTCTTTTCCTTTGCATGTGTCTGTAGAAATATTCTGAAATACCAGTGAAAGCACATTTGCTTATTTAGTACATGGACACAGGCCCAGAGAAAAGCAGAAGATACACATGATAACAATGCTACAAAGACAGGCATTGTCAGAAATGCCTTTTCCATTTTTTTTAATGAAATTTTGACATATATACCATGGGACCTAGACTGTAAGCCAAATAATATTTTGATTAGATACCATTTGAATCAAAAGCTATGTTTTGGAGTAGCAGTGATTCTTTTCTTGTACCTATCATTATTTACTGATAAAATTTTTAAAAGAGACAAAGTATTCTTATTTTGTGGGCTTGACATGCTTATGTTAATGGGCATCTTTTAAAAAGTTCTAAAGTTGAGATGATTTTTCTTCCATTTGCTGCTTTCCCTCCTTATTTTCAAGAAGCTAACCTCATAATCAATTGCTGGCCCTTTTCTAAAAACTAGCTCACATACTCCTTCTCTTCTCAATTCTATCTTGCCCTTTTTTGACTCTCTACTCTTCATGTAAATTTTTCTATTCAGAGAGATCAAGCAAAGTAGAGATGACATTGTACTCTGTCATAAGCTGAGGTGTATGAGATTAAACATTTATTTGTCTGCTCCAGGTGTCATATTCTTTATCTATAAGACTGCATCTCTAAAGTCAATTCCAGTGGTTATGGAAGTGGTGCCAGCTGAGTCTCATATAGGCATGTGAAGTTAGCTAACACCTCTTCTTTCAAAACCAAGTGTCTACTCACATCCACTGCTTTATATGGTTTCCATGGAGCCTCTCAAAGAGAGAAAATAAGTTATACCATGTCTTCAATCCAAGATTAAATACATCAAATTTGTCTGGGAGTTTGGAATAGGGAGAGACTATCAGCCAGTGAAAGCTAAAGTTTTGCAAGGCAATACAGGGTCAGCAAGTTAAAACTTGTTGCAAAGGAAGAAGAAAAAGCCAGGCAAAAGAGAAGGTTTAGGTGGTTCTGAGATCAGCAGGAGAGCTAATTCTAGAATTCCTCCAATCCCTCATTAATTTAGCTATACACAATACCTGTAGGATAATATGGCTCTCTCTATGAAGAAAGATCTAGTTCAAGCAAGCCCACTCTGAGTGTGGGCACATAGAAGATTGGCACATCCTCTCTTTGCCACAATCTGACAATCTACCAGAATGCTTTGTGTCTTGAGAGGCCCAATGGAATTGTAGAAATATATGACTTCTCACTGACACAGGACTAGGTGACATGAAAAGGTCAGATGAGTGAAGAAGAGACTTAAGAATGCTGTTGATACAGAGTGGCAGAAACCAGTAATGGAGTACCAACTTGAACTCTTGAGTGACTACCTAGAAGGCACCCCTTTGTGGTGTGCTGCTGAAGGACATATTGAGGTTTGCCACCATGCACACAGGAGCTTGGAGCCCTATAATTTGGCCATTATTGGTGAACTAATCTGTATCCATAAATTAGAGAACACTGCAGTTATATTTTATGTATCTTATCTTCACTATGCAATCCCAAGGCAGAAACTTTTTTATTAGCCTTTAAAAAAATAAGCTCTTTTGCACTAATATGTTAGGAAAGATCTTCTTAAAATCCCCACTTTTACTTCCATACTTCCAGTGAACAACTGGCACTTTAATAGGAAATTACTGGTGAAATTGCATTAATATCTTTAGGAATTTTAGACAAAGTAAGAAATAGTATAGCAGTGTTAAATTAATCAAACAAGGAGGCCCTTAGACTGAGGTAACTCTAGTGCTGTGGTGGCGTTTATAAGCAAACTGAAATCTAAGCCTTATAAATGCCTCAAGTTTATGAAATCAAAACTCAGGGACAACAAATCACAAACAGCCACTGGTTATTGGTTAAACCATATCCAGTCAAATAATTTTTTTCTGTGCTTCTGTACCTTTTCTATCTAAATCTTTCCCTTAGCTCCTCTTGGTGGATCACTCCTAACCAATTCTGGTTTGGTGCTGCCTAATTCAAATAGATTTTTGCTTAAATAAACTCTTCAAATGTTTAATAGTTCTTAGAAAGAAAAAGAAATGAGAAGAGGGATTTAGTTGGCCATGCCTTTCACAATATGAATAAAGGAGATAAAAAAGATGGCAAATGCCCCTTTAGGTGTTCCTTGAGTAAAACAGAGGCAGAAGCTGAGGGTTGTCATTATACTATTTAAATTGTTGTTAAAAAATTAATGGTTCCCATACCACTCACCCTGAAGTCCAAAAGACTCTGCAGACATGGAATAAAAGTATTTATAAAATGAAAAATATGGGTTGAGGGGGTTTTTAGCAGTGAGCCACAAGTAAGACAATCTACTTTTCCTGGTAATAGCACAGTGTCCCTTCAGTAGCTGGTGCTCCACCCTGTCCATTAAGTCTCCTTGTGGACCATTGTGGCATCAAAATAACCCCATATTTTCTTCACAGATTCTGCAAAATTTTCCTCCCTCATATTCTTGCCCTTTCACTTTAATGTCCAGGAAATAACCAATGCCCAGAAAACTGAGCTGTAGTATCCCTGATTACTTTTCTTGTTGTCCAGATAGAGGTGACCACACCTAACCTGATTTTTTTTCAGCCCTGAGGTATTATTAATTCCTTACTCCATTAGAAAGAGCCACAAAATTATTTTATTATTTTAATGTAGTTTTTTCAACTTCCATTTGTTTTACATTTTACTATTGTATCTTCAGCCATCTACACATATTGGTTTATTTATTTCAAAGTAAACACATTTCTGTACTTTTTCACATATACAGCATAATATAACAGAGAGTATGTAATCATCAGAGAAATTTGAAAAGATATTAACTTTGGATATTTGAACATTAAAATATTAGGTCATCTTCATTCAAAGAATCAAAACGGAAAGTTTACCCATCAGAAAATGATGATTTCTTAAAATAGTAGATTTTTAAAAAATAATACAAAACTTCATTAGGGAGGTTAGGCAATGATAGATGCATAGCAATGATGCCAAATATTGATAACAAGGAAAGATAGATTGTATTGTGAAGCTTATGTATATCTCTGTCATAGAACAAAAACATATGAATAGTCTGAGATCACCATGCTTTATGAAGTCCAAGCTATATGGAGAATCCCTGGAGAAAGAGACACCAAAGAGAGAGAGAGACAGAGAGAGAGAGTTCATGTACTAGTTTTGACTATATGGACAATAAAATTGTTTGCCGAAGGTCATATGGCTAGTAAGTATTGGTGCTGAGGCTCAACACCATTCCATCAGTTTCCAGAGATTAAATGTTTAACTTCCAGGCTGGATAGGTAAGTTTCTCAACCACAAAATGGTGATAATAGTTGCATATACCTGACCAAGCTATTACAAGGATTTAATAAGTTATATATTTGAAGCAATTGGAATAGAGCCTGATACATAGAAATTACCATATAGGTAAATTTTATTTTGGTTTTCATTATTATTATTAATCAATTAAGCAAATATTACATGGAACCAAATTTTAAGAAGTAATTTTTATTCTGATAGCTATTTTAAACTTATGCTATGAAGAGATCATGTTGAAATTTTATAAAGTCTTTAAAATTAATGAACCAAAGTAATCCATTACCTTAGTTAGAAGGCATTAACTAATCATAAGCAAGAAGCCTTGTCATGAAAGGATGTAGCCTATTATGCTAAGTATAGATTTTGAGATCAAAGGGTAAACAACTAAAAATGAGAGTAAATGGTTCCAACATATGCTAGTTACATAAAGAACATAATTTGTTTTCTTTTAAATGTCATTAAATTAGGTCTAACTACTTTTCAATTAAGTTTAAATTTATTTTGAAGGTAATCTTAACAGCTTTCCTGGAAAAATATGTGCCCTCATTCCTCCTGCATATTCATTTATGTTGTAGAACTTTTACAGTAGTTTTAGAAATTTTTTTTCTTTAAAGATATATCAACTTAAATCCAATTGGGAATAACCCATTAAAATCCCCTTTTTCTTTAATTTATTTATATACTTTTCTCCAAAAAATAAAAAGTTAAATACATATATATATATATATATATATATGTGTGTGTGTGTGTGTGTGTGTGTGTGTGTGTAAAAATAAGTAGATGACATCTGGGTGAAGGAGAACTAAGAAAGTGGGTGAGGGAAGAAGCAAGTAAAACAGGTTTATATGCCATAAGGACATGTTCAGTCATTAAATGTAAGACATAAGGCAATGTACTGGGAAAGGAAATGAAAATGTTCTTTATCATGATAAGCTCTGGGTTACATGATTATGATGAAATTGTATAATTAATAGCTGGATGGCAAGATGGTAGAGTAGGAAGACCCTGAGCTCCCTTCCTCCCATGCACATACCAAAATTACAACTATCTACAGAACAACATTTGTGAGAATGACCCAAAGACTAGCAGAAAAGATTTTCCACAACTAAAGATATACAGACAAAACTACAATGAGTTGGGTAGGAGGGGCAGAGATGCAGAATAGTCAAGGCCCGTATACCAGGGTGGGTGACCCACAAGTGGGAGGATACAGTTGTAGACGTTCTCCCCAAAGAGTAAGGGGAAACACACACTAAAAAACCTCAAATAGCCAAAATAATCTTGAGAAAGAAGAACAAAGTGGGAGGTATCATGCTCCCAGATTTCAATCTATAATACAAAGCTACAGTCATCAAAACGATATGATTCTGGCACAAAAGCAGACATAAGGTCAATGGAACAGAATAGAGAGCCCAGGAATGAACCCACACTTATAAGGGCAATTAATCTACTACAAAGGAGGAAAGAATACACAATGGGGAAAAGATAATCTGTTCAATAAATGGTGCAGGGAAAACTGGGTAGCTACATGTAAAGGAATCCAACTGGACTACTTTCTCATACAGTATACAAAATAAACTCAAGATGGGATTAAAGACCTAAATGTAAGACTTGAAACCATAAAACTCCTGGAAGAAAACAGGCAGTAAGGTCTTTGACATCAGTCTTAGCAGTATTTTTTTTTTGATACGTTCCCTCAGGCAATTGAAACAAAAGCAAAAATATACTAATGGACTACATCAAACTAAAATACTTTTGCACAGTGAAGAAAAAACTATAAATAAAACAATAAGGCCACCTACTGAATGAGAGAAGATATTTGCAAATGATATGCCCAATAAGGGGTTAATATCCAAAATATACAAACTCATACAACTCAACATTAAAAACACAAACAATCCAATTATAAAATGGACAGAGGACCTGAATAGACACTTTTTTCAAAGAAGACATACAGATGGCCAACAGACACATGAAGAGATGATCAACATCACTAATAATCATGGAAATGCAAATCAAATCCACAATGCGATATCACCTTTTACCTGATAGAATGGCTGACATCAAAAAGACAAAAAATGGGGCTTCCCTGGTGGCGCAGTGGTTGAGAGTCCGCCTGCCGATGCAAGGGACACGGGTTCGTGCCCCGGCCCGGGAAGATCCCATACGCCGCTGAGCAGCTGGGCCCGTGAGCCATGGCCGCTGGGCCTGCGCGTCCGGAGCCTGTGCTCCGCAACGGGAGAGACCAGAATAGTGAGAGGCCCGCGTACCGCAAAAAAAAAAAAATGACAAAAAATGACAAATATTGACAAGGATGTGGAGAACAGGGAACCCTCATGCACTGTTGGTGCGAATGTAAATTGGTACAGCAACTATGGAAAGCAGTATGAAGATCCCTCAAAAAATTAAAAATAAAAATATCACATGATCCAGCAATTCCACTTCTGGGAACTTTTCTGAAGAAAACAAAATCAGTAATTTGAAAATATACATGTATCCCTATGTTCACTGCAGTTTAGTTATAATAGCCAAAATATGGAAAACAACCTGTGTCCATCGATAGATGAATAGATACAGTGTATGTGTGTGGTATATATATATATATATATATATATATATATATATATATATATATATATATACACCACACACACACACATATACACACACACTTTGGAATATTAGTAGTAAAAGAATGAATGAAATCTTGCCATTTGTGACAACATGGATGGACCTACAGAGTATTACGCTAAGTGAAATAAGTCAGACAGAGAAAGACAAATACTGTATGTTTTCTCTTATATGTGGAATCTAAAAAACAAAACAAATGAACAAACATAACAAAATAGAAACAGACTCATAGAGCCAGAGAACAAACAGGTGGTTGTCGGAGGGGAGAGGGCTCAGGGCGAGGGGGATGAAAAAAAAGGTGACATAATGAAAAAAAAAAACTATGAGGTAATGAATGCTAATTAGTGTGATTGTGGTGATCATTTCTCAATGTATATTTATAGGAAACCAATCACACTGTACACCTTAAATATATACAGTGTTTTCAATTTTACCTCAATAAAGCTGAAAAAAAATTTTAATTATATAGTTAATATTTGTGCAGTTTAAGGTATGTAAATTTTACATAAAATAACTGTGATTATAATGGTAAGTATGGGGAGAAGGAGGTAATTTCAATGAAACAAAAACTAAAGACTGGAGGATTATTGAAGTTTGATGATAGATAAGTGGAAGTATCATGGACTATTCAGTTTATCTTGCATGTATTTCAAATTTTCCTTAATTAAGAGGCCAAAACCTTAATTTAGATTTTCCACTCGATCAGAACAGAGTCAACATAATTATTTATAATCTTATTAGAGCACACCAGAAAACTAGAAATACATGTTTTCTTGATATTGTTGCCTTAAAGAAATTATGCCCCTGAGCTCTCATAAAAAGGATATATGTGATTATTTGGCAACATTTTCAGTAAATATAATAGTATGTCTTTAATAGATGAGTCTTATTCTTAATCTCTCTAGTCAAACTGATGGCAAAAAAACAGTTCTTAAAGCTAAAAGAAAAACTGAATAATGTTGATAGTGTTTCTCTCCAATTGTTTAGCTTGATGAATCTTTCAACTTTGTAAAAAATTAATTTGCAAGTTTCAGTATTTTATTAAAAATAACAAATGATTTTCACTACCTTTCTACTTTGTCATAGCAACACCAAACACTAACTCAGATATACAAATAGGTTTTACATTCTTCAGGCACTCATGGAGTTTCCTCATCAGAGGTGAGCCATAGGGTGCAGCAGCTTATGTTTTCCTAGAAGAACTTTGAGTGAGGACAGAGTAGCCAGGCAAGCGTCTATGCATCTGCTTTGCTTCACTAACTGATTGAAATGGGAGGCAAGTATGACATTCTTAAGAAAAGTAGGGCGATTAACCAAATCACATGCCACTGCACTACCGGAGAAAGGTAGCTTTAAACACTCATTTAAAAAAAAAAAAAAAAAGAAATCTATCTGACTAAACAAAAAAAAGGAATCTATCTGACTATAGACCAGACCATAGGATGATCATGCTAAAAGACAACAAGTCCTAGGGCACATACTGAAGTTTTGTTTTTTGTGGTTTTTTTTTTTTTTTTTTTTTGCCACTAATCTTGGAGATATTCTTATAGTAATTACTTCAGTAGCATTCATCCTTGTTTCACTTACAAAATTCACTGAAACTTTGAGTCTTGATTAAGTTGTGAGGTATGTAGCCACGAGTGGATGGTGGCAGTGGGTGCTTCATCCCCACCTGACTGCAATTGCTCTACTCAGTGTAAGAGATTTATGTTAACTCTTCCAACCCACCTGTCAACTTACCCAGCTGTGAAGAAATTATAATTACCTGTTAGAAAGATACCTTTGATATTTTCAGAGAAAGACGCTCCTCCATCACTTTCTTTAATTGCTTGAAATTCTTATGCTCATCAGTCTGTTGAATATGGGCTCTGTTATAAACACTGTAACCTTTGATATTTTTTTTACTCTTTTTTTACACTTAGCAACTGATTGCATAAAAATTAGGGTAACTCATTTTTACAATCTAAGAAAAAATTAGCTTTATTCTAGTAATTCTCCTGGGCTTTTCTTCTGGAATAATTTATTAAACTTAATTCTCTATTTATTCATTAGTCAAGCTTTCCTCATTTCACTGTTCTTGGGTGAAACTGTATTTTGAAATAACTTTAGGCAATTGGTTGTACATTTCTACATTGTTACTTCTGTATTAAGCATTAGAAAATTAGTTTAAAAAAAGATATTTATATCACTGATAGGAACTCAGTCCTGAATTTAGTATTAAAGTTAATTAAATCAGAAAATTGTGAGCAATTGTGTGTAAACAGCTTTATCCTTCTCCGACCCCCAAAGCACTAAATTAAGCATAGACATCTACTATCTTTATCAAGAAGTATTGACAGGACCTTAGCTACTGATTTTGCATAGGATGACTTCCAGAAAGTGCACACTTGAGAAGATCCAAACCATAAGGTCTTGATTTCTGCAAAGTTCAAGACTCAGTGCTTTTCCAGACATGTTCCCATTATTCAGATACCATATTAAGTCTTTGTCAGACTGTTGAAGGTTCAGAATTGGCCCTTATGACATTCCCTCATTGATACCACTTTGGTCTAAAGTGAAAAACATCGATATGTGAATTTCTAAAGATCCACACAAGAGCTAGAACAGTAGAAAAACACACAGCACCAACCAAGAAGCAAAATGAACTCTGACTATAGACCTCACCTATGCCACACCATACTAAATATACCTATCTTGGGGCTACTCAATATTATTTGTCCACCAACAACACCTTATTTAGTTTTATTCTTAAGTTATAACTTGTCATGCCTCCCAGGTCAATTTTCTTTCCTCTAATAAATAAATGATTTTATGTTTAGAATTAAGACACACCTCCAATATTATCTACCAGTTCCCACTCTTGTTTGGAATTTCTATTATTCATATTTATTTTGATATATGATTGAAATGACTTATTAAAATTAACTATGATCCTTGAGTTGCAACATATTAAACTTGTATTGCCGTAGCAAGAGTTCATTAGAGTGGTTATTGCATCTAAGTACAGTGTTGAATGAAGGTAATTTATCAGGGGAGATGAGAAAGAGGTTCAGGACTTTATTAGTGAATTGAGGGCCAAGATGAGTTGATTAGAGTCAGGTCCCAGGCTGTTAGGGTGACTTCCCACCTACGTGGAAGTTGAAAAATAGGAAAGATGGTTCTACAAAGGGGAAGAAAGAGCATTAGAAACACATTATTACACCTTTAGACCAGTATGATTTCTTCACAACAAAATGAAAATGAAAATATCAAAATAGTTTATGAACTCTGTTTTTTCCTATCCTAAAGCAGAATTATTTCTGGATTTCTCAGGAAGCAATTCACTAGTTTATGGATTATCCTCTTTGTTTCTTCCTTCATCTCTTTCCTCCTTTTGTTTTCATTAATTCCACATATAGAAATTGACTCTAAGATAATTATGATAAATAATTAAATATTTATCTACATTTATGTTATTCTAGTGTTGCTTATAATACCAAAATATTGGAACTCCTTAATCTTAGGGAATTAAATTAGTAATTATAGCTATGGAATAATTTATTATTTCAAATAATGTTATGAAAAACTTGCATAAATACACTTATTTAAAAATATATAACATTTGTGTTGGAAAACCCACTCTCTTTCCTCATACTCACAATACTTTTAACATCAGATGTGTGGGGTTTTCCCCCACACCAAGTAATTCTCTAGGACACCAGCTAAGTATCTCACAGTTTTACTCAATCTGACACCATCTACCTGAAGGCAGCATCCTGTTTCACAGGTTAAGGACTCAGTCTTACAAGACTGCCCCCTCCACTTCAGATGCCCATCGCAAGTCCCAGGTTGTCACCTGTAATTCTGACTGATGAGCTATCAATCAGGGTTCGCATAACCTCCTCCTTGGGGTTGATAATTTGCTAGAATGGCTCACAGGACTCAGGGAAACATTAACTTTACCAGTTTATTATAAAAGGCTATGATAAGGATCCAGATGAACATCCAGGTGGAAGAGATACAGAGGACAAAGTACTGGCTAAGGGGCTCAGAGCTTTCATGCCCTCGCCAGTGTGCCACCCTCTTAGTACCTCTGTGTGCTCAGCAATCTGGAAGCTTTCTGAACTCCAAACTTTGTGGAGATTTTTATGGAGTTTTCAGCATGTAAGCATGATAGATAATTAACTCAATTTCCGGCCCATCTCCCCTTCCTAGAAGATACAAGGTAGGGCTGAAATTTCCAAACTTCTAATCATGGCTTTGTCTTCCTTGTGACCAGCCCCTATCCTGGAGCCCACAAAGCATTTCATTAGAACTAAAGATACTCCTATCACTCAAGTGATTCCAAGAGATTTAGGAGCTCTGTGCCAGGAATTAGGGGTAGAGATCAATACAGTTTCTATTATTTCACAACATTTATACCTTATTTAAACATTTAATGCTTTATTTAAATATTTATATCACATTTTATTTCAGTCACTGCTGTAGCCACTTTACAAATACTAACAGCCCAATAAGATGGGCAATAAGCCCATAAGATGAGTATCATTAAAATCTTCACTTCAGAGATGACAAAGCTGAGGCCAGAGAGGTTAAACAAGTTGTTCAAGGTCTCACAGCTTGAGTGGCAAAACTAGGATTTGAGTCCAGGCAGTCTGGCTCTGGAGTCCACACTCATAGCAACCACATTAACTTTGCTCACACACTGTCAAGTGGGAAAAAAAATAATTTGTACGCTATGATTATATGGTCTGGCAAAGAAAACAGGGCTGCAGATATTTTAAATCAAAGTCAGCATTGTCACTTTTACTCTAAAACAGCTACTAATAAGACAACTACCCCATTTTTTTGGAGGTTTCTACAAACTATATATGGGTTAAAAGTTTTAAAAAAAGGGAAAAAGAGACAATCCATTGCTGACATCATTTGAAATTAAAGTGAAGAATAGAATGCGCATAGGAACCTTACATTATTTCTTAGAAAATAAACATGTTGTTACATGTTTTCCTGTAACAAAAAATTTGGGTCAGATGTTTAAAGATAGACTCAGTAGTTCAACAAAAACAAAATGACAACAAATAGGAGAATCCTTAGCATTTTATATTGACTGGAAAGAAAACACAACAGAGAAAATCTGCCCCATATGATAGAGAAGGAAATATTTTTAAATAGAGTCTTATTGGGCCCTTTGTTCAGTTAAAAGAATCAGCTCACTAAAAGGTGCTATGTGTATTTAGTTGTATTTACTTTCTTATCAGTACAGACAAAGTGCAGCAGCTGAAAGAACAAATATTTTTACACATAATAAAGTTGCTTTGTGTCTATGTAATATTGTTTTTAATCTCATGGTTCCTTTTTAATACAAAACAAGGTAAAATGAAACAAGTAACTTTTATTCCACATTGCTCTTTAGAAAAAAACAATACTAATTCCACAATATATATTACTAATATGATAGATCATTTTAACTATTGAATACATTCATAGTCACATTTATATCATTTCCTATTTCTCAATTCTCAGCAACATTCCATGGGTGAATAGGAAATATCCATCGTTTTAGGAGTTATGCTCCATCAATACTTGTAAGAGTCCCTAATTACTTTCATGTATATAGTCTGACATTCCTTAGACTCGTGGTCATGGGCAAGGTCATTATTCTGTTTTCCTCTAGAACTGCATGATTAATAGCCCACATCTCTCCAGGAGTCCCCAAGGAAGGATGCTGCCCCACTTCTGCTCAGAGCTTTGCCTGCCCTTTTCATCTCTCACGCTCATGCTCTAGCAATTGCTTTATAGTCTGCTCTCTTTCTGCTCATTTCAGGACACTCTTTACACCATTTGGTGAGCAATCTGTACTACCAATAACCATATGGTCCGAGAATTCCTTGCTACCTTCTACATTCAACACAACTAGGATCATGAGACATTGCTTTCAGTGACAACTTGGGGGAGCAAGGTTCCTCATTTGTCTTATTCCCCTCCATGCTGGTAGAAAACTATCTTTCTTGCGTCCAGTTCTCTTAGGTAGGGTTCCCACAGCTGAGATGCTTTGTGCCATATATGATATATATAGATATATAGTTATACCTATAATATAGTATATTATTAATATATTGTATTTATATTTAAATTCTACTACAGTCTTCTCTATTCCAGGACAGAGAGGTACTCAGGGATAGAAGGCCAAGTTGAAAATAAAAACTCAGAAGATAAAGATAGAGCCACTAAATCATATTATTAATTATTATTTAATATTATTAAAGTGGTACTGTGTGCTTGGCATTGTCTTAGTTGCTACTGAGCAATCAAAAGAAATATAAGGGCAGGTCTTAAAACTTTAGGGGATTTTTCCATCTTGTTGAGAAGACAAAATTAGCCACAAAATTGCACTTGTGATTCTAAATATGGAAAAGCATCAGGTTTACTGGGGCGCTTCTTAAATGCAGAAATGCAGATGCCTGGTCTCCATTAAGACACATTAATTAGCATTTCCGGCAGTGGACTCAGGCATATGTATTCATATCTAACCTGTCCATCTCTACCCTCTCTCCACACACAGAAGAGAAATTTAGCATGTCCCCATTTGAGAAAGTGGACTGGGAGGCATTTAGGTGCCAATTGTTTATGGCTTAATATCGGAATTGGCAGTTATGTGAAAATTTGTGCCATCACATATGTGTTGTCTTAGAGTATTACCATAATTTTATTATAATTTTATTACAGAGAATTTTGCTTGCCTAAAATTCTTTGAATGTTTATTTCATATCTATATTCACGTATTTAAATATAAACAAATATATAGAGTATAATAATATATAAATGTGTGGATAGATATACACACACATTTAAGAAATTTGACTTAAAAAATAAATTCTTCCAAATAATTTCAACATGGACATTTGCAATATAATGACTTCAAATAGATTCTAAGTATTGAATTATGGACTCCTAAAAACTGACATGTTTTCTTAAAAAGCAACTGGCATCTAAGAAGCAGAAATTCAGGTGTAACAGCCAGGATCACTCGTAGAGTTTTTATTTGTTTGAGTTTATCAAATAAAAACATATCTATGGTCCCATACCACACAGACTCAAGCCACTGTTTAGGAGAGTGATTAATAAAAGCTTTACCTAAATCCATAAAGAGAAATTGGAGTCAAATCCTAATCCAAACACAAGCCCTGTTTGCAAATTAGAACCCAAATCCTAATCCTTCTGAGGCTAGTCCATCACTGCTTGAAATGGCATTGTTGTTCTGATTTAAAATCTAGGCTCTCACAACATCTTTAAAAAGTGATTGCTATTTCTTTGAATCATTAAACACAAAGGCTTTTAAATGATTTTTCCCTAAAATGTACTCATAAGTAGAGCTGAATATTCAGCTTGACTCACAATGGGGAAGGATGTGCTTTAAAATACAACCATTTAACAGAAAACATAGTTAACATATTTTTAGTTCAATATGACTCATTTTTCAGGTACAATTTTCAGAGATGAACTGGAACTGACATAAGGCCAGGCATTTATATATATGATCTCCCTAAATTGATGGTAATTCTTGAGAAGTTTTATCAATTAAGATTAGGTTTGGCTAATATAAAAGTGAGATATGTCTTTTTTCTCTTGATTAAAACACAGAGACAGAAAATCCAAGACTGAGAGAATGGCTTCAGGTAATTTCCAGCTCAATTGCTCTACCATCCCTTTCTGTGGCTCCTGTTCTTATGATTCAAATCGTCTGCTAGAACCCCAGTCTCCCAACCACACTCCAGGTAGCAGATGGAGAAATGGAAATGGAGGAGAAAAGGGTATACTCCTTACCTTTTGAAGTAAGCACCTCACAGAAGCGTCATTTAACAATGTAACAATTCCATTTATGTTAATTCATACAGTTACAGCTAGTGACAAAGGTGGATGGAGATTGAAACAGTAAATCCATGTGCCTAGATCATTATTATTGTTTTTAATTAAAGAACAAGGGGAAAATATATGTATAAAGTGTAACCTGCAGCTTCTGCTACTGAAGTGTAGTGTACTAGTGCTTAGGACAAATACAATCTTGCCTGTGAAATTAAGATCATAATATTTGTGTGCCCTGGTTTGATGGGTCTGGGCATGAACTGCACTTTTAGCCATACCCCTGGACTAAGATGGGTCTGAAATAGTCTTTGACTTCTCCTTCCCTGATATTGCAAACTTCAACTCATCTTTAAATATTTAAATAAAATGTTTTTTAATCTTCAGAAAGCTTTCCTTTATCACCAGGTTCCATTCTAGTAAGAGTGACCTGCTCTGTCCTCTCCATTTCTATAACATATTTTGTGTTCGTTGAAGTAGAATGTGAGGCCAATATGGCTACAAGTGGCTGTTCAAAGCAGAGGTCCGAGTGATTATAGTTTGTTAGTTCTTACATGGTTCTCACACAAGATAACCTGTGAGGTAAGATTCCTGACCCTGCTTAGTCAATATATAGGAATCACAATAGGTCTGATGTTCTCAATCACAACATGCTTCCCATTGCAAACTAAGAATCTCAAACCAGGTTGAAAACATTTTGTGTGTGTGTAAGTCTGATGTCAGGATTCAGTTTGTTAGTGTGTTTCACATTGGTCCACTTGATTCAAAAGATTCTCTAAACTCATATTAGAACTGTGTTATGTTCTACCTCGAATGCTTGTTTGTTTTTACTTTTCCAAACTCTAGTCTGTTTCTCTTGCCTGGATCTAGAATATTTACGTATTTCATTCTTTAAAAACTAAGGACCTAACTTGGATCCACTACCTCCTTACATATGCAACATCTAACAACCTGATTCAGGCAATTGTGTTAGTGAAATTGACTACTATTTTTAATTTTGCTGGGAAACATGTAAACTGGACTGTCTCAGGCAAATGGGACCATATGGGAACCCTAGAAATAATGGAGAACCCAGAATACTATTATCTTAGAGAAAATATTTGTGGTCACTCTTCCACTGGGCAGTATTTTGGAATAAGTAGCAGGAGACCCTAATACCCAGAGCAAAGAGAGTTAAGATTTTTTTTAAAAAACTCTGAAAAGCAGGACCAAAGAAATATTATAAAGGCATTCTGTGACACAGGCATGAACTTTTTGAGACTGTAATAGCTCCCCAGACTATATTGTTGTAAGCTTGATAAAACAAGGTGAGGATTTTTGCCCCGTTTTTATTTTTTGGTTTGTTTTTCTTTTTGTGCAAAGGCAGGGGGCATATTATATTAAACAGCCAGTCTTCAACATTGCAGAACCAAGAAACAAGTTGTACATTGCAGCTGTAGCTTTAGAACAAAACGAAAGCCTTTATGTGTGTTTATTACAGTGGGGAGAAAAAAAAGGCAGATATAGTCAATTCAGCTTCACCAAATTTTATATATATGTGTAAATTTATATACATATTTTATATATATATATAATATATATATATACTGACCCATATGTTAGTAATTACTAATTATTTATGACAAAAATTTGTAAGCAAATCTGATGTAATTTTTTTAGAGAGGAGCTTCTTTATGACAATAATTCATTTTATTGATACTTATTATCTACTCTATATTTCTACACTCTTAATGCCTCCCACAAACACTGAAACTCACTCTAAAAATCTAGCACCTTAGAATGAAAAAATATGGTGTTTAAAATAATGATTTAAAGGAGGGAAGTTGGTACCAATATGTACGTTCTTATAATTATCCCAGAAAATTTCCTAAGGGTTCCAAACTGCCTGAAGTTCCATTAATCTGGGCTAGGCTAAATTAAACATAAGATAGTTCAGCTGTGTTTGTTTTTAATTTGCAAAGGAATTTAGTGTTCCCAAAAGTGAGGGACTAGCAAACCAGGCTTCAATCAATCAGGAATATTTTGGGCATCTCTGCAAGTAGCATTAATGGGAAAGACCTGCTGTTATAATCCACAGGGTCTTTGGCAGGTTCTGAAATAAGAAAAAGGGAAATTTATAAGAGAACATGAAGTCTAACAAGCTGGTCAAAGAAAGAAGTGGTAAAATATGAAATATTTAGCTAAGCTGAGAGGGTTCTAGAGTTGAAGGAGAATTACATCAGAGAGTCAGAAGGTTTTAATGAAATATTATTTTATAATTAACCTATAATTGTATTCATTTAATACAGGTACATAATTTAAAATTTCAACTCATACTATAAAACCTGTTAAGAATACATTTCCATTCTTCCTGACCTCTGTCATGTTACCCAGCAACAGATTTTAACTTGTTTCATGTTGTCTTCTGTTATTTAGCACTCTAAACTTTTATTTCCTTCTTAGCTCTTAACTGTCAGATATTAGCCCACTACAGCCTATTATGGAAAATAATGATTTACCTCATCAGCTCCCCACTCTTTGGGAGAGTTACAGCAGGGATTTAGTTAAATAAATACTATGATTTTGTAAATGGAATTTACTTCTGAACCAAGTAATAGATTATGATTTTTTTTCTTGTACATGTTATTGTTTTACTGCCAACTAATATTTGTGTGTTTTAAAAATTCACTTAGTTTTTATTTACAGTGAATCTTCCATAATGCTCAGACTCATGGGTTATACCCATCTCAATAATATTTTCCAAATGGTCCAATACATGAAATAAGTTTTCAGTTCTCTTTTTTTTTCTAACAATCTCTTTTCCTATAGACATTTTACATGAATGAATTTACATTGGTTTCTAGGCCTGCTGCACAGCTATTATCCTGAGACTTCTTTTACTACTATCCTTTGTTGGACCTTTTGATTCGGGCTTCCCAATATCTTCTTTCTTTGTTTATATTCTTGCTTTGAGGTAGCAAGTCTTCCAGGAATTTCCTAAAAAAGAATGCTTATATGTTTAGCAAAACAAAACAACAAAAATGTGACAATTCTGAAGTCCTAAAAATACTTTTGTTCCACCCTCACACTTAAATGTTAGCTTGGCTTCTAAAACACTCTAAGTTAAAAATATTTTCCCCTCAAATTTATGAAAGCATTGCTTTATCTTTTTTCTAGTGTGTTGTTTATAAAATCTGATGCCATTCCAGTTCCTGACACTTTATATGTAAACTCTTCCCACCCCACCACTAAAACTCTTATGATAATTATAATAATAATAAATTCTTGATTACTTACTCTAAGATACTACATCATGAACTTTGTGTGCATTTTAATAATAATTTAATCCTCACAATGACCTTAGGTGATAGATATTATCAATATCAATCCCACTTTACAAATGAGGAAACTGAGCACTAAGACACCAAGTAAATTGTCAAAGTCATGCATCTGATAAGTGGTGCAGATGGGTGATGAATCCAGGTGGTCTGGTGCTAGACTCCATATGCATAACCACTCTACCATCTGCCTCTCTTTTTCAGGTGTTTTGAAATGAGTGCTTGGACTTTCAGTTTGGAGAAAACCTTCAGTTATGGGAAAGTGTTGTATGATTGGTTTTCTCTGTTTCATTCTATTTGTTGGATTTTGGATACTCTTAATTAAATCTCTAATTTAAAATTTTTTATTTTCCTTTTAACATTAAAAAATAGGTTTATCCTGCTTTTCAGGAAATTCTATGAATGATCCAACCTTTCCATTACCATTATTATTAGTAGTAGTATTTAATTTCAGTGATCCTGTTTTTGATTTGTGAGGTCATTTCCTGTTTCCTGGTTACTCCTTTTATTATTTTTAAAAGCACCCTGCATTTGTTTCATAGATGGGACATCTTCTTTCTTTTAGGATACAAATTATACATTTAGGTTTCCTGCTCCCTACTTTGTTTCTGTATCCCCAAAGTTTCTTTCTTCTACTGTGTGCTTTGGTCTCTCTTTTTTAGGCTGAGTCTTTCCTCCAATGACCAGGGATTGTTGACAATTACCATGGATGACACAGTGATGAGCAAGCTTGATTATTGGAGGGAACCTCCAGTGCTGATATTTGGAATAATTGAATATTTCAAGATAAGAATTCTTCAATCTCGTGCTGGGGGTTCTAAATCTTAAAGCAGGAATTCTGGTAGTTAGGATAAAGGATAGACATTGAGAAGGGCTGGAGGTTCCACTGTTCAATACTAGACCTTTATATATTCTACTTTCAGCCCCATATCCCAGCCCTCTACTGAGCCTAGAGTCCTTGAGACCAAAGTCTGTCAGTGTTATTATTTCCAGAAACATAACACTCTTTCAATATGTATGTTTTGAGGGGAAGGGAGAAGTAGGTGTTAGTCAACTGACTGTATCCACATTTTTGACTGGTTTCTCTGTTTTGAGCTCCATACCTATTTCTTGCCTTACTGGGGTTCTAGCCACAGATTGATTCACTTCTTGCAGATAGCTTTCTCTATAGGCAATTAGACTATTGCTTCCTCCTCTATGATAAGGCATTTTCCACTCCTTCATCTGCTTTCTAACCCATGAAAATTTTTTGAAATCCTTTATCCACTGATTTCTTTTCCCTATTCTCTCTCTCTCTCTTTTTTTAACTTTTTTTATTTTATATTGGAGTATAGTTGATTAACAATGTTGTGTTAGTTTCAAGTGTACAGCAAAGTGATTCAGTTATACAGATACAGGTATCTATTCTTTTTCAAATTCTTTTCCCATTTAGGTAGTTACATAATACTGAGCAGAGTTCCCTGTGCTATACAGTAGGTCCTTGTTGGTTATCCATTTTAAATGTAGCAGTATGTACATGTCCCTATTCTCTTAATTTCTTTTTCTCTTGTAGATAGATTTGTTTACCAATTTAATATTGCCTTTCCTCTTAGATTAGTGGAATTTTAGGAGATAAATGTAAAAAAAATCAATGTATATTTTTAAAATTTTTATATTTTTAATGTTGATGTGTATACTCTGTGCAAGTAAGATGATTACGTGTATAACAAAATATATACAAGACATATAATTAGAGTCATGTGCACATGTGGCTGTGTAATATATGATTGAAATAGTAAAACCCTCCATTATTTTCTTCCTTCTCTTTGTGTAAACTAGTTAATGAAGATTTCACAGGGGCATGGATTGCGACCTTTGTTCTGGGGATAATGAGTAATATAACCTGACATATATTAAAATGTATTTGGGCAAAGGACAAATTGCAAGGAAGTAAGAGGATGTCTTATCAGAATGGGTGAAGTGAGTGGAGAGGAGTGCAAACAGATTGAGAATCTTGAACCAATGGCTACTAATATGAAATATAAAATTGCATGACTTGAGTAATCACTGTTAGGAGAAGCTTAACATATTTATTAAATTCATACCATTACTGATACCATGTTACTAGTAAGTTCTCCCAAGTATCACTCTTTTGTCTCATATTCATATCTGTCCCCAGATTTCTCTGAGTTGTCCTCTTTTCCCCCTAAGGCACAAATCTTCACTTCCAGAGTGAAAGAGTTTCCCTAGATTAAGAAGAAAAGTTGGAGATAAATTTTAGAGAAAGGTGAAGCTGTATGGGAATATAACGATGTAAGGGACATTTAGATATATTAGGGAGCAATTAAATTTCTTTAAACATCTCTAGCACTCCTTACCTTGATTCCACTCCTAACTTGATTAGTTAACTCAATGCCACTAGGAAAAGAATGTCATACTGTACTATTTTATATTGCTAGTAGGGTGTATTTGAATTCTGTGATAATAGAACAATAGGCTGATTATATCTCAATCATGATAATTTTCAGACACACCATATACATATTTAGGTCTATAATATGTATATGTTACAGGAATACGGGGGCAAGTTGTCTTCAATACTTATCCTCAGGCTTAGAAAGAGAGTAATGCAGAGAGGAAATAAAATGATAAAGGATTGTCAGATTTGGGAAAATTATTCGTGTTAGTAAGAGTAGGGCACCTTCCAAATCATGTAATTATAGAATCACAGAGCTTGAGGAAACTTTTGATATCTACAGTTTACCTTTGTTTACAGATAATAATAAATGAACTTTTTACTTCGTACTGGATAACTATTCTAAATATTTATTACCCTTGACTCATTTAATGCCCTCAAAAATCCTATGAAGTATATTCGACTTTTATCATCATTTCACAGATGAGGAAACTGAGTCACAGAGAAATTAGGCAATTTGCTCTAGGTTACACAGCTATTGATGTTAAAACCAGGATTAGAATCTACAGAGTCTGGCCCCCAAAAGACATGTGCATATGCATTTAACTACTATACATTTCCTCTCTTGAACAAACACCCAAAGGTAAAATAGGACTGGGATAGTTAATAACACACCAGGACCAAACTAAGTTTTCTTAGGCATAATTAATTGAATTAAAGATTGATATTCATGGCTATTGACCAGGACCTATGATTCTTTTCATGGCATTAGCTTTGCATGTTAGTGTTATTTATTCATTACTTCTCAGTAATGGTATTGGCTAACACTCAGTTAAACCTAAATATGGGACCACTGATTAAAGGGAAAAAATGTTTACTTTTATCACAATCATTATTTTCTAACATTTGTTGTCTTCTATAAGCCAGGCAATAAGCTAGATAATTTACTTCCATTTCCTTATTTCATTCTCACAAGACCACTATTGCAAGTATTATTATATCTGTTTTACATATGTGGAAACTTAAGGACAGAAGTTTAGAAACTTATGCAAGATCACAAAGCAATTAAGTTGCAGGGTTAGCCATCAAACCCTGATCTTTCAAACTTCAAAGTTCTTTTATTACTGTATACCTTGACTTTTTAAATAAATATTACCAATGAAAGTTCATTTCGATTTTGAATATGTGCCAATTCTGTTAGCTAAAACACAGAGTACATTCATTTGTGGGACTTTAATTTGCCCTTTCTAAATGGCATTGCTATTAAAAAAATATTTGTCAATACAAACATTCCCTTGTGTGATATGCCTTATTGGGTGCACATTATCATTTCTGAGTTTCTATGCCTATTTTCTCCTTATTAAAAAATGTATGCACAGCTAATATTTACTCAAGAGATGAATTATTTTGCAAGTGAAAAATTATAATTGTTATATTCAGTCACATTTCAACCCTACCAGCACCAAAATGGAGTCTTTTGCTAGAAACTCTTTTGCAACGTTTTTTTTAAAAGCTCTCCAGCCAGCTTTAATGATTGTAAAATATTTAGGCATTTTTAAAATGGCGACCAAATAGAATAATGCATGAAAGCAATAAATAAATAAGCAGACAAATAACATCTTAAAGACCAACAGACAGTGGGGCTTTTACAAAAGAATCGACCACAGAGGTTTTAAAATCCTTTTGATAGTTTTTATTTGTGGTGGGGAGATTCTTAAACAGGTGAACCTCTCTGCCCTCGGAAGAGTACAGAGGAAGCAGTAATGAAGGGTATTAACAAACCAGCGAGACATGGTGACCACAATTAAAAATATTGAGCTTTCTGGAAGGAATATATAGTGAAATTACTCAATCTCCGGCTATGCCTCAAAACCCAGGTTATCTGTGAGCATACCTTCCCCCAAGGGAAATCATGTTCTTTGAACAATCAGGCATGTTCTGCCTCATTACTCTCTGCCATCTGAAGAGGCACCTGAAAGGATGTCTGGAAGAAGTATTCTTAAAGGGATTTTATGAAACCACTCATCAAGATAGAGTTGGGTCACACTGACACAATGCTCTTTGACTGGAGACATGTCCAACTCTGTTGAAATGAAGGGTTTACAAGAAGGGATCCTTTAGATTTTGAATTCCTTTCTCACTCTCTTTGCTTTCTCTTGTGGCAATGTTTTTTTTTTTTTCAAAAATATCCACATTGACATTTATATTAATGTCTGTGAGTTTTTTCCAGTAAGCAATTTTCTGCACTTTAATCATCCTCATATTTTAAAAATTTCTAATATGTCAAATTTTGGGCACACAATTTTCATTGATTACTAATTCATTTGGCAAACATGCTACCTTAGACTTCATACTAATATGTTCATTGACAATGACATAGAAGAAAGGGCATTTAGACCTACAGAGAATTAATTAGCATGTAATTCTCAGTATATCATCTAGTGTTAATTAGCAGTTAAACCATCTTCTTGTGCATGACCTGCTGATTTCAATACAGTGTTCTATTTTGGAGACTCAAGGGGAACAAAACTTGAAAGGATACTTGGTCTTCTTTTTTTGAAAATGAAGTATGGAATCACAGCTCCAATTCTCCTGTGCTTTGTTTAACTGCTATATATTTTCCTCATTTTGTTCCTTTCTTAAATCTATGTTGTAAGTATTATGTCTTCCCTTTCTAATAACACAGTAGCCAGACCACTACTAGTTATTAAGAGGAAAATAAATATTCACATTTAAGGCTTTTTAAAGTTAGAACTTTTCCTAATTTTTTATTCACAATTCTTAGAGGAATGTTGAATATGATTGGTAGATAAATTTGTGTTTGAGTTCATCTTACTGTTTTCTGTTTTCTCATGTTTTTACGTACATATGTTTTAATGGCATACAACTCTTTGAAGCAGAGAAATTCATTGAGAAATTGGCTAGTCATCAATGACAAATAAATTCTGAATTTTCTTTTTCTTTTAATGTTTCTTTATAGTTAATGCAATGATTTTGTATCTGAGAATTTTGTTTATGTACATAGAGAAATAAAATAACTCATTTGAACAATTGCTATAGAAGGAAAAGTTTTTAGCACATTGATTTTATTCATCATAATAGATAACAATAGTGTAAGAGTGGCTGACCTATTCGAGTCATTCACATTTATCTTTGAATGGCATAATTAAATATGTACATATCTAAAATGTCAGAAATTCAGAACACTTTAAAAAATGAAGAAATGGCATTTCTATCTATTTGAAAAATGCTAGTATGCCAGCCAGGCTTGCTGACTCAGCATTCATGGGGTATTCTGTCTTCACTAATCTTCCTCCTTTGAATTTAGGCCTGGTCCTCCCCGTACTAGAGCTAAACCCTGGTCTCTGCATCTGTCTCTCTCATGACTATCACTTTGGTTCACAACTTTTTTAGGCAGGTAATAAGATCAGGAATGTCAAAATACATTATTTTTAAAAAAGCTTTCATGGCTTTTAGATTTATAATCATATTGAGAAGGGGTTCATTATGAAATTATCTTCTTCACCAAAAAGAGCAACTTAACATTTGGGCAACCCACAAAGCATTTTCACACATGTTATCTCATTTGATTCTCACAGAAACTCGGAGCAGGTATAATTACTGTCATTTTACAAATGAAGAGAGAGTCTCAGAGAAATTCAATGATTTCCCAAGGTAGTAAAGCTAGATAGATGGTGGTGAAATCAAGAATAACACTTAGGTTTCCGATTTCTACAACCAGTTCCTTTCCCACTTTATTATGCTTCAAGATATAGACCTCAAACTCTGTTTTTTACTGACTCCCCTTGGGCTGGAGGACTTGGGAAATAATAAGGCAATAGAGAGGGTGAGGAAATGAAGAAGAGTAGAAAGAAAGCAGATCTGGAATGAATTTAATATAAAGTTTCCTATCACATGACATTCCTGCATTCCAGGGAGCAGGAAGTGTTTGTTCCTTGCTGCATGCTGGTTCTTAATTCCCTGGTCAGGGATCGAACACATGCCCCCTGCAGTGGAAGCTCAGAGTCCTAAACACTGGACTTCCTTTTTTTTTTTTTTTTTTTCCGGTATGCAGGCCTCTCACTGTTGTGGCCTCTCCCGTTGCGGAGCACAGGCTCCAGATGCGCAGGCTCAGCGGCCATGGCTCACGGGCCCAGCCGCTCCGCGGCATGTGGGATCTTCCCGGACCGGGGCACAAACCCGTGTCCCCTGCATCGGCAGGCGGACTCTCAACCAGTGCGCCACCAGGGAAGCCCTCATATTACTTCTTAATGTCACTTTTAAAAAGAACTAAAATATTTTTATCTTCATTTTAGAATTTGTATAGAAACAGGCTCCTGACTCGTCTGAGACTGAGGCTTCATTCTAAATATCCTCAACCACTAAAAATTTGAATGCTGACTTCCTATGTTGCATATTTAAATTTATACATTTTTTAGGTAAGGACCTGGAACATATGAAAAGTGCAATATTTGTATAATCAGCCCCACCACTTTGAGTCAGTTAGAAATGTGAGATAAATGTATTGCAAATTCTTTGCACATCAAGCTTCTTGTTTTTAGAGCTATCTCATAGGGACAGAATAACATCTCAGAGTACTGGCTCTGGCTTCAGATGACGTAGGTTTCAATCAATGTTCTTCCAGTTACTAGATTCTTGACTTCCAGCAAGACAACTGAAGTCTCTGTGTCTTAGTCTGTTTTAAAATTAAGTGAGGCAGCACACTTATAATTAACCAGTACACATTGGCTATTACTTTTACTATCAAATATTCAAAGAGAATAAAGTGCCTAGCATCTTATGTCATCTCTTATAATAATGGTGTTCTGGAAAAGGTACTCTGCTCTTTATTCCTTTATTAATTAACTTGGTGTCACCACGGTTTCCATATTTCCATGTAACTCTTGGGTGATTTTCACCATATTATTTTAGATGTATATATATTTATATTTTTGTATTTGTGTATAACGTTGTGTATAGCCACATTCCCATAATATTTTCCAAAGTCTTTGAAAGTAAGGAAACCAGGGAATTTCATCAATTTGCTAATCATTTGGCTACATAATACCAAGTAATTGATTTTACTTTTTGAAATGTTTTTAGTAAATCTAATTGATATTATTTTCTTTTTACCTTATAATTGAGTTGACTGGTTGATGTTAACATTTTATTCACCTAGACCAAGTTAGGCATTTTTGGAAATTGTTTATTTTTCAGCCTCTTAATGTACCATTAATACATTTTTCTGCCAGTGGTTTGAAAATATTCATGCAGCTTTCAAAAATTCCTAATTTATTTCCAGGTAGGAGATCATACACTGGAAAAATCTGACTCAGCATGAAA